>NW_015374181.1:291344-314350 GCF_001272555.1 Dufourea novaeangliae | reverse complement strand
AATGAATTAATAATAACTTGGTATGCACAATGGATGGTCACAATTTAAGTCTATTAATAGATAGACTAAAATTAATAATGAACGATGTGATGATGAATATGAATATAACAATGAATATCGAATTACGACTTAAGTTTAACTTACAGTAATTTAACGCAATGGTAGACGCTTTGAGGATGTAGACGTTGATCGATGTCTTCTTTCGATGGAATAACTGATTGGAAAAAAATTTTTCATTATACAATACACATAGAATACATAATATGCACAGTAAATAAATCACAGTATAGAAATCACAGTAAATAAATCACAGTACATAAGAAGATAAATATCGAAGCCAATGGTTCTCGAACATCTGTAACATACAAGGGATTAGTAACAAGAGAGGGGACACAACAATATGCACAGTAAATAGATTAATAATATGCACAGTAAATAAATTGATGGTGTCGAATGCCTGCAACAAACAATGGGTTAGTAACAAGAGAAAGGACAAGTATGAGACGCGCTGAGACGCGCGCCTACCCTCCGCGACGGCTCGTGAGAAAGTGAGGAAGCTAACGCCGTTATGTATTGGGCGTACGTAGGTTATTACGCAACAGCTAGTTTTTTTGTTACGTTCGTCGAGTTGAATTGTTTTTGCCGGCTTGAACGACCTTCTCCCTTGAATGACCCAAACACCAGATGGTACGGCCATGGTAGACGGCGTACACGGCTAGGTCAATAAACTGTGTGACGCAACGTTACTAGCGCGTTGGACTGACGGAGAGCACCGATATCGCTTTTGAGAGACACGTAGCTGAATATTAAAGACGTTCATTATTTAATTACTCGCAATAAATAAAATTGTTGTAAGTAAATTCATATGTAAAACTTTACCAATTGCCAGAAAGTAATTGTTCGTGCGTATTAAGATTCTTACAATAGGCAGTAAAACTATTCATACTCCCATATAAATTATAAATATGTAAATGTCAATAAAAGCGGTGTATATATTCTCCCACATGTAGATTTGATAAACTTTTTATGAAACTACATCTATTCTGAATTTATCTGTTACAAATATACAAATGTAAGGCAAGATATAAAAACGAATAAAACAAGAACATGTAAAAAGTAACATGAATAAAATGCCCATTAACAATGCATTTAGAATAAATTATCTTGTAGTTAAGTGAAAAAATATACACTTTTCCGTTTCATGTTTCATGACTGTCATATTTATCCCTTAACCTTAAACTGAAGCATCGGATATTTTTATTCTCGTGAAATCATATAGATACACGTAATATGAATGGAATACATAACACTTCATTTGTGCTAATAATACTCAGAATTTATGCTTTATCGGTAACGTCGGGGATTGACACTAAAATGGTAACAGGGCTACGTATCCCTATGAACGTGGGACAGAAAAAAGCATTGGATGATAGGTCTATTCTATACCTAGTCGGTGGTCATAGTAGGAAATTATGGTACATCGGAGTGGGAGAGTGGTGGGGGTAAACATTCCACGATTCTGGCATCACTGCTTGAAACGTCGTCAATAAGAGGATGCGCCGTAAAAGAGGACAACTGCAAGTGCGAAAAGGACAGCCTTATGAGACGGTTTCCGCGCAGTCGAGCAGAGTCGGCTTCCCTACGTTGCTGCTATGGTGGGGGAGATTGTTTCGCCAATCGTTCAATGGGCGACGATGGTGCCACTGAACAATGACGGATACACGCTGCCTGTTTACAGACTGGTGACCATTGTGTTTATTACTGATTTCATTCGCAAAAAAATACGTCGCTTTTACTCTCAAACATTCAAACGCGCAAATTTGGTTGCTTGTCGAGTACTGAAATAAATGTCAAACTGAATGTTGTTCTTTCATGTAAGTGTGGAATAAGTTTCATTGACTTCTGTGGTTAATTGGTGGGGGGCCCTTCCCCTACGCTGCTTTTCCCCCAACGGAAACCGATTTTGCTCGTGGGTGTACATATTATTTTACCATTTTTTCAGTTTCTATGGTTAAATAGCTTAAAGATATTTAATATTCTTATTCTTCACTCTAACTATGTTATAACCTTATACTTGTTGCGTAATTTTTACAGGTTTACCTGCTTACGTAAGTATTTACATTCATTATGAATGAAGAATAATACGAATTATAGTTGATTATAACTGAAAGTATCTAAAAACATTGCAACATTTCATTAAAACAGTATTATTAGTTAAACGCGACACCGTAAGTGTTCCGTCCTGGGCATGCTGGGCAACAAGTAGGGTACGCGCACATGTGTGAGAAATACGTGTGAGCGAGGGGCGTGGCTTCCGTGCAAATAACGGTAGCGCAGGAAACGAATGTCTATTTTAATTATGATATCCGTTACCAACAAACGATTACGCATCGATTGAGCATTTAAAAAACTTAATTCTGCGAAAAAAAAGTTTTTCGGCTAACTTCACAGTCAAATTTTGATCATTTTAACTAATTATAAAGGAAAACCCGAATTTAATTGACAAAGGTAATTTTATACGTCTTTTCTATTACAATGTTGTCGATGGAATGAATGTCTTCATTTCTCTTCATACACCTTTTTGTTTAATTACAAAATGTCCTTAGTTACTACTGATCAATCTTATAATTATTAATTTCTAAGATTTATCCTGATTCGTTGATTCATTTCTTCCCGGTTACCGATAACGAGCGATTTACATATCTGCAATGATTCTGAGTGCTAGAATAGGAGGCGAAGGCAACTGGCAAATGTTTAAACATTCGTTTCTAAGTGAATATTGATTTTTTTATAGTCTTGAAATGCGTTTATTAAAAGGATCTCTAACAAGATTCACACTTCTTCAATCAGTGTCAACTTCACCTTTACCCTCCTTTCCTATTACATGTGTCATTCGACTCAAACTTCGCGCCTCTGGAGCTTATGACATACATCGCTACGTGACATGAGCGAGGACTGTACAATAATAATTATGAATACCGAAGCTACCTTCGCGGAGTAAAGTATAGGGCGGATATGCAACACAGACAATCCGAAATACTGTGAATATCGATTCATTGGGTCGTTCAATCAGCCGTCACCTTACGACCAATCGTGAACATCCTTTCATATCATAAAAGATTTTGAAGTTGCTCATTTTATTACATATTTGTGACAACGACATTTATATTTCCTATGAACAATAAGGTTAATACAAATTTTACTTATATATTTTTATCAGTTAATGTTATTTGCTCTTTTGAAAAATTGCTGAAACCATGCAAATCTGTCATTTTGATCCGTAAGTTATTTTTTTTTTACATCATTTATAACTAAATTTAATATGATTACATGTTTTAGGCCTACACGTACGCAACAGCGCTCGGTTCTTGAAGCGAAGAACAAGATTCGAGTAAGTTATATCTAAAGATAACTTTCTTGTGATATAAGTTGTTTCCTTCCGAGGCACAAAGATATATGTATAATTTAATTTATCGAGCTTCATGCGGATATACTGTATCATTGATAAAATGAAACCGCTACTATTTTTCAGTAATAAAATACTTATCAAGAATAACTTTCACATCATACTGCTAAAATTGATACCTTGAAAAAGTTGTTTAGATATGGAGTTAGGCAGAAAAAGACACCAGATTTAGAGATAGAAACTTACTTGAACAAATTGTTTCAAATTATATTATTATAAAATTATTACAAATTAGGTGTATTATTTTTAAAAAGCGATATGTGGATCAAGTTAAAATAATGTTGAGTATAAGTGCATAGGGATTTATTTTTGGTACTGTCTTCTTTTATTTATCATGCCTATATAGGGTGGTCCACGCAACTTGTTCATCCTGAATAACTTCTGAAGTATGCCTTGTATGAAAAACTTTTTAGAGAAAAGTTGTATGCTTTGGAGAGATACATTATGTAATGAATATATTTTTTTTGTTAGTGGAGTCGTCTCGGAAATTTGAAGTCCAACCTTTTTTAAATGGAATGCTATACTTTTTATGCCAAAATATCGAAGAGCGTTAAATTTTGAGTAAAAAGGTACTGACTTTTATTAGCCGTAAACCTATTAATTGACGAGTAATTTCACTTTGTTTCTTGAAAATGGTTTGTGCGTATATCAAGTTGGAGATTCAATACTGGAATCATTCTGGCATCCCATTGTAAGAAATATGAGCCACAACTTTGCTGATACATGAATTTTTAGGAACATGCATTGAATCTATGCAACTACCGACTTTGTTTTGACGCTCGCGACACACCATCGTTCCAATAACCTTGAGATACGAACGAGATTTCTGCACGCGTTCCCGTGTATAATCTGTATCGCCCGTCACCGTCTTACACTCCATTGTAGGAAACAAGAGCCGTGCCTTTCTTGAGACATGCATTTATTAAGATACACAATGGTCAGGCCACGCGCGCTACAGAGTGATACATGGTTGTTGGATCACGAGACCTACAGCATAGTACACATTTTGAACAGAACAGTTTGATTGCGAACTATTGACTTAAATTTAACGAGAGAACCAGGAAAACTGTAAAGTTAGGGCTGCATCATATGCATCCCTCCTATCATGGCATCCTCTACGCGTCCAATGGTAAAATATCATGACACCTATGCTGCGTCAGCAATTTCGATTTTTGTTCAAGGTTACGTTTGGCTCATCTACTACGTAGTCTTTCATGGTCAATACTTTTTGGGAACGAACAGCTGCATGAGAAAATGTGTACACTTGGGGAAATATATACACTTTGGGATACAGCCTCGCAAGCCAGCTTCGTAGGGTATGTACATAGACCACATAAATCATAAAACACAGAGTCGGTCTTATGAGAGTCAACTCGTCTCATATGAGACCGCGTCTTGTGGCATACCTCGCGGCAAACCTCATTGTATATGGCCTGTTTTTAGTGATTAGTGGTTAGTAGCACATTGGTTACCCCGGAGGGGGGGATTTCGGTATCCCCCCCCCCAAGGCTAAGAGCCTAATCTTGAGGTGTTTTCCACCCTTCCCAACTTTATTAGGCCCAGGCCACTTGGAGGGTTCAAGTGTACTTCCAAGATAACTACCTAGTTTGTAAGCTAGTGGAGTTTGAACGTCGGGGAATCACACATCCTTCGTCTCTTAAGGTGAGGACTAGGTCACTATTGTATTCGCCCACAGGACGAGCTTGTACAAATGGGGGTTTCATCGTCGTATCATCATCATCATCATCATCATCGAGAGACAGAGAGAGAGAGAGAGAGAGAGAGCTAGATCGCCTATTTCAACCCTCTAACATGACCTGCCTATGTCCCGAGTAGTTCAGGAACCCCCCTCCTCTGTTGACCCGTTTTCACACTACCACCTCCCGTCCCACAGGATTGGGAAGGGCTAGGATGCTCCGGAAAATGGCCTACTTTAGTCGTACGAAATGTTTCATTGTTGGAAAGTGACAACCAGACCGACACCCTTTCTTGACGTTTTCTTGACCTTTTTATTGATCTTGCTTGACCGCAATTATCTATATGTATTTAAGACGACTGTTTGAAAAGACTGTGAGTCATTCTCATGTTTGGCTCGTCACACCAATCACAAGTCTCACCTAATAGTGCAAGTTCAGTGGTTAATCGACTACACCAACGGTGGTATTGGAAATATCAATATTTTAGAATATTACTGATGCAGAGTATGTTTAAATACGGTTATTTAACATCTTTAATTTACATATTGCTTTGCTAAATATAACATTAATTTGCTAAACTAGTTATACAGAAAACATTGAAAAAATCAGTTTTCGTTTTTTAAAACTACGTCGTACTCTACCAAACAATCTCCAAAAAATTGTGAACAATACTTATTATAATATGTCGTTACTGTCAAATGATAAATCTGGTGTCTTTAAAATTTCAATACGACGTCCATTATTTTCTGCATGTTTTACCGTTTTTAATTTTTTACAATTAGAATTTTCAATCTAAAGATTGAAAAAAATTCTCTAACACGTGCGTCGGTAAGTACCATCATATTTTTTACAGAATTTTTCTGTCATTAAACAAGGAAAATGGAGGTTTAAAAATTAGTACAAAGTTTTTCCGTGGTTATCTCTTGAAGGTCCATTACAAGTCCAATTCTATCTAAGGGCACTTTTAATCCCGCTACCCAGCTATACACATTACTTGAAATGTAAAGCACAGAAGTCAAAATTGTGCTGGTGTCGGAATATTTTTGCGATTAATTTTATGTAATTGCATTGTTTTTTAGTTAAACCATGGTGAAAGTTGCAAATGCTGTTGCTGCTGCACTTCTCAATGTGCATCTCTTGTGAGTATGTCTTCACTTATGAATAAATTATGTGATTTCACTATTATTTTGAAGATTTTGTTCCTTTCCAGAAATATGTACAACCACAAGTAATGAAGTCTTTTGCACCAGTTCGTGTAAGTACAAATAATGCAGCATAAGAGTATTCTCTATACTTTAGTGCGCATATATTTATCATTCTTTAGTTTTTATGCAATAATCTCCATGAAAAAAGTGTCCTCGCAAAGAGCAGTCAACATTTTTCCTTTACTTCTTTCTTTTCTGTTCTCTTAGCTGTTTTCGCAACATGATCGGTCCCACAGATCGAACTAAAGAACACGAGAATTCATTTACGATCGAAACGTAATATGCATATGCATTCAAAATATTCGTATTCCATTCACGGACCGGTTAATTGGTTGAGAAATTCAAGTTCCGTTCATCAACACCAGATTTTTATATTCACTGTGTTCCATTTAAGTGGGTACGGTAGAATATTTTACAAGGGATCAAAGTTTTAAAAAAAATGTTCTTATAAAAGTTGTGTGAGGATAAATTTTGGATGAGACGTGATATTCAAAATACGTATTTAAGTGTTAATATCATAAACAAAACTAACACTATTTATTCAAGAAACTCGACACTTGGGATATAATGTAAAACAAAAATAAAACTAGCACAGGCCTGTCCAACATGTGGCTCGATGGTCAAAGTCGATTCGCGTCCCTACCGGCTTGCTTTTTCAGCCGTGGGGAATGACTCCCGTCCATATCCACAAGAAGCCTGACTGTCCCCAGTTCCGACGCTCCTGAAATCCCTACCCACGGGATTTTGGCCGCTTGCCGCTTCGATGTTATTACCTTGTTTTGTTTACCGATATTTACATTTCCACGGTCTTCAGATCATAAATATACAACAATAAAATACGGTAAAGTACAAAAAAAAAATGAAAAGAAAAATACCGAGGATTTACCAAATGTTAATGCCCGAGTTACCAGTATGCGTGTCATTATTGCCTTGCAAATTAAACATTGCAAATTATTATTGCCAAGATCCCATGGGTAGGTTTTTCAGAAGTGTGGACAGTCAGCATGCGCAGTATGCTCACGTACTTCTTGCCCCCCATCGCAACGCAGCGCAAGCGACTAGTGGGGAATGGACTGAGTGATGGTAGGGACTTCATACGTCTTTAAATTCTACACGTCTTTTCGTTGTTTCGTCGTGGCATCTTTTCAACGACTTCCTTATGATAGTCCCTCCGTTGGTTGCATTCGCACGGCCCGCGCGACAATCTTCAGGCCCACATATAATTTGGCGCCGAAACGTATACGTTACGCGCCCAAGCTTTCGCTCGCTCACAAGATACAGTAGGTTAAGATCTTATAATTACCTTGGAGACACGATCCTAAGAAAATTCAAATACCACACTGGGTCACCCTGTCCTTCCATCTGCCCTCAGATGTTCTTCACATTCTCGCAGTAACTTTCGCTTGTCTTATATTTTGTATTAAATCTTAGATTTTGCAACTCCTTTAAAATAAAAATTTCTGATAACATTTCACGTAACTTCTTTCGTGGTATAGGAATAATTTTTATAATAAATTTCTTGTTATCTTGTTTATAAAGAAAAACCACCATACACACATTCCTCGATTTTTTTGGCAGTAATTCAAATACGACTCTGAGAAATACACACGAAACAATATATCACCTTGTTGTAAACGTCTTTCAAGATTAACTACTTTTAGTGTTCAGACTACATGTTCGTTGATAATATGATCATCAATATCATAGTTTTCAATATTACACACAGAAAAATTTCGTGGATCACTTATTGATCTAAACCTCTGACTCTTGATGGGAACGGTTCCATAAAGTCCAATCTTTTTTTTCTTTACGGGGGAAAACCTTGAAAAGGTGCACCGCCTCCGTTGAGGGCAGAGACGACCAATGCGGGAAGTCACCACGCTAAAAACCCCCCGGTGACCCTCGGGCAGAGGGCTGGTAGCGGAATGACTCGGTATAACCGCGACCAGCCCTGCCCATTGCCCTCCCCTACAGGTGTTTAAGGGGGAGGGCTCTTCTCTGGGGGCGGGGGGTGGGTTCCGGTTGCTCCCCCTCCCCCGGGACGGCTGCACGTGCCGTCCCACCACCTCCTACCTACAGCGCCGAGAGGTCACCTTTCGACGCTGTCCTCTCGTGGGCCGACCGCGAAAGGAGGTGGTACCCCCAGTACCACACCCTCGGCCCGGTTGCCCTGCGGGAGACGCGAGTGTCATCGCGGCTATGACCGTATGAATCGCGCCATTCGCGGGGCAACTGGTGGACCGACCTAGACTAAGAAAGTTACAAGTTCTACCCTTCTCATTACTTAGTTCATATTCAGATTTCAAGGGTATCCATGTCTAGAAGGAAGCCTTATCCGACGATTGAATTACTGAAAGTCTTGGACAAATTTCCTTCTGCCTACATCTGTTGTTTTGCGATTTCATTTTCGGACAGAAAGGGTTTTCGGATTGTGGAGCAATAATTACCTCTAAGTTCATTCAAACGGCGTTTGATAGTGTTTATTCTGATATCTAGGTCCCTCCTACGAGACTGAATCTGACATTTGACGTAATGTTAAATTGCATTGAAAAATACGAACGATCACTCCATCCCCATTTGATAACATAGTGCGTGTAATCCTCTCTCAGGCAAGTCATCCAACGTTCCAACACCTTTGAAGCCAACGTACCCATTTCTTGGGGGAATGTCTTAAGGCTGGATTTCCTGTAAGCGTCGGACTCGCGCGTCTACGTTTAAAGGAACTGTGACCTTCCTCAGGGCCGTTCCTGGCGAGGATGCAAAAGGTGCCCCTGGACCTGAGCGGCCAAACCCAGGGGCGGCAGCAGACCATTTATTATATGTAAAATTTAATAAGAATAACAATCAAAACTTTTTTGATGATTCCTAAAATTTTAAACAAACAGAATTCAATCAAATTAATTTTATATGTAATCTTTGGAACACTACAAGAATGAGTGTTGAATGTAATGAAGCTATCTTTATATACAGCTCAAAACAGCATATGATATCTAGCCATATTTGTTGGATTAAATTCGTGTATGTCATTAATAGTCTATATTATCAACTATAACATCATTATTACAAACACTACACGTTAGTTTTGTAATTATATGTAGAATAAAATATGCATCTTAAATAACATTTGTTTTTTAAGGATCTTTGTTTCATTTTATGAAAGTAGAATTTAGAAAATATTCCTTTTGCATGATAACTGTTAAAAAACTATGTAGGTATATAGATTAAAACCACTCGAAAATACTTTTATATAGATATAAAAGTAAATACAGCAGTAATGAAATAATATTAAATTAATAAGGGCGACCATATTGTTTCTTCACCCGGGAAGACAATAACCCAGGAACGGCCCTGCTTGTGCCTGTCTCTCACTCTATTCCATTATCTTGAACGTGATACATCTGACGAACGTCTGCTTCAGATACTGGATGCACGTCTCCGACATTTATAGGAAATTCTGCCTTTAGGCTTCCTAAGTGGATTTGCAGCTTGTCTGAAGTATAATTTTTCTCCTTTCGCATGATCATGTCATTTTGAAAAAAAACGTTCAAATAACATCAACATTTAGCGTGCCAATAAAATGCGACTGTGTAAAACAGCATATTTAAAGTTTTTAACGCGGCTTAAGAAATAGCGTTGCGGTCATGTTCCGCGAAGCTTTGCCATATATATATTTTCTTGTGGAACAAACTATAGACCATTTTGTCCTGAAAATATTAATAGTGATATAAACCGAGGTTATAATTTCAATTAATCTACTCTGTATATGTGACTTTATACATGTTTTTAATAAGTATTACATACCTTTTTTTTAACGCATACTATTTTAGTACTACTGGAAGTCAACTATACCAACTGATGATAATACAACGTATCGTCTCTCATATTGGGAATGTCCTCAAACCCCTAATGAACCTGTTCGACCACGAAATTGTTTAACTACTGGTGATGGTGACATATCGGATGAATCAACATATAAGGTATACTTTCCAGATTTATTTTATAACAAATATAGCCGACTAGATATATTACTGATACACTTTTTTATGCAGGATATCCTAGATATACAGGGTATAAAAAAAGTGTCGCAGGTCCTTGACATGGGTTAGTCATGAGGTGATTTGGAACAAGTTGTTCCTTTGAGAAAATGTTACTCGAGGCTATGTTAAGAAGATATTACCGGGAAATCCCGACCAATCAGAGCGCGAATCTGCCGGCCGAGCCCTCGCGGTAGTGTTGGCTATGCGCTGCGCCTTTACTACGAACAACCAAGACGCTATGTTTCGAAGGAAACTGCGTATAATAGCAAATGAAAAAGACATAACAACTAAAATCAAACCATTCACTATTTTTTGTTTGTCATTTAAGGTAAATAATGAATAAAGTATACATGGAGGAAAATTATGTGTAACCGGAAAAGACGAATACACAGTTCTTTTATTGAACATTTCCTTTTCAAATAATGTATAATTGAAAAGGTAGTGTATCAGAAAATGAACGCAAAATGATAGTAATTCGTTATTGCGATGAAAATCCGGAGTTTAATAACAACCAACAATGTTGCTGGTGGAAGTTTACGTATTCCATATCATCTTACTTCAAATTATTATTTTTGGTTCTGTTTAGAAGAAGAACTGTGTATTTGTCTCTTTACGTTACACGTGACTTTCCAACATTTAAAGTTTATTCAGCATTCATTTTAAATGACAAACTAAAGACGACAAAAAATTCGATTTTATTTGTTACGTCTTTTTTATTTAGTATTATACACAGTTTCTTCCGATGCATACTGACTTGCATGTTCGCAGTAGAAGAGCAGGACGTAGCCAACGTTACCGCGGGAACTTGGCCGGCAGACTCACGCTCTAATTGATCGGGGTTTTTCGTTAATATTTCGTTACCAAAGCATTAGATAACATTTTTGCTAAGGAAAAACTTTTTTCAAATCACCTTACGTGTCTTCCATTTCCGGGTCCCGCAACATTTTTGTTACAACCTGTATAACAACGCCTTTTATGTGATGTTATTTCAGGCCAGTTATCTTGGTAATTGGTGTATACAGCCGGATCCATCTATTGTGCCATGTGAAAAACAGTTGCTCGGTAGAGGTCCCATCCAAGATATTACTACTCAAAAGCATGACTACTCATGGAAATCCATAAAACTAAGAGAACCTTTCAAACCACAGCAACAGTTGTATTGCCTTGCAGCCAAATTATCCGGTAAGAATAAATAAAAAAATACATGTTACGTCCCGCGTTGCGGTCGTTACTTTATTTATAATTACGGGACCTGGCTCCTTTAAGGTGCTAAAGTACGCCCTGTCTAAACTTACCGGTGAAATACGCAATGTGGATAGGGAACGGGAGGGAAATCACTCTCGTTCTTGATAACAATAAAGATATATTCTAACCACGAAATAAATAAAAGATACAAATAAATCTTAACATACCAATGATGATGGAGATGAATGATTTCACATTTGCGGCCGGCTCGGTCGGGATTTTAGATCCTTGAAAAGGCGGAAGACTTGCTGGCGCTCGAGGCTGTTGGACAGGGTTTAGGCACTGCGGAATACGTTATTACCGTCTCGGACGTTACACTTCACGGTTCGGTGTCTTATAAAACGCGTCTGTCAGATCGCGCGTAATCACAAGGTCGCGTCGCCGAAAATAGGAAACAACGCGGAACCCGATACCGTAGATCTGAGTGATCGCTGTCACTCGGCTCGCCGTTGCGTGTAAAGATGAGACGAAGCACCGTCAAAGGTGACTGCTGAAATAAGAACTGACTGCTTGCCTGGGCTCAACTGCCCAACTGACCTTTGTCCGAGAGTTTATATTGTTGCAGTGACTGTATGAAATCGTAAGGATATCATTAGGTCACTAGTGCACGATACAACGAGGACTGTCGATTAAGCATTTCCAATCTGATGGTTCTGGTTAATCACGAGTGAATTAGTGGTTGCGCTGACTGTCGACAATTCTCGTTATGGTTTCAAAGAGACGAATTGTGGAATGAATTAAGAAATAAGAAAAAATATGCAACGGAAAGAGGTTATGAAACGACAGGATATAACATACATATGTTTCATTAAATTCTTTATATACAGGGTGTCCCACCTAACTCTGCCACCCTTAATTATTGTCTTATTTGTCAAGGTACAGAAAAATGGTTCGGGAGAAAGTTAGTGTATTTTAGGGGAGAAATTAGATTATGAGATTGAAGGTCATCTAAAGGTCATATCTTTTGAGATTTCTTTAATGGTAACGTTTTTTTTAAATGGAATGCCCCATTTTTTTGTTTGCCATTACAAAGAGGAGATCAAAACGTATCCAAAAATGTGTCACACTATGACCTTGAAATGACCTTGGGCTGAAAATTTCGCACGTAACTGGTTGATGTGGATGCTCATAGAAAAGAATTGCAGAAGCAAAATAAACGCCATAATCGCATTATTTATTATTTTAGTGTATGTTCAAAGTGTTGTCACCCCATTAGTGATCAGTGAACACAGGGTCATCCGGGGGAAGTGAGTTTCGGTACCCCCTCCGGGACTACGAGCAGAGCATTGTAATGCCTAGCCTTCACATGGACCTAAGGGTAGTGTTACCCGGGGTATCTTAACCCAGACGCTTTCCACATATATATATATACATACGAACATAATGCAAAAATATGCAATATTGTTTACAAAGTATAACATATTCAAATATTGCCAAAATGTTTCCAACAAACAATTTTTTAGGGTGAAAACGTAAGAAGTTGTGTAGGTTCGAGGACTCACCCTCCGCCCTACTATGAAACTCCTTGTGACGGCTCGAGGCTTGGAAATTCTAGGGTTAATGACTAGTTCGAATCTCTAAGGTTTATGACATGCCAGTTGCTGTTAATTTGAAGCACTGGAAGTGTATGTGTGCAGAAAATAGAACAATAAGGTGATTTCTAGACCAATATTTCCTAATTTAAATTTTCGAGAGCCAGAAATATTGCTTGTAGAAGTCCCCTCTAAAATAGCAAATTCGGTAATTATTTACTTTAAGTCTCCCTCTCGATTTTTATGAACTAAAATATGTTGTCAAGATCATCCTTCTGAACAGCTTTTCCATAGGGAAAGCAGTAATATGTATAGACATATTACTGCTCCTCGACCTCAGTGTCTGAGACATTCGCAAAATTGCATCGACGATTCGATATACACATATTATGGTTAGATGGGTCATACTACCGGAGACGAGGTGATTGTGCGTGACAAAGTAAGTAAAAAATACGGATAACATTTCTGTATCCGAAGCTTAGTTTTCAAGAAAATTGAATTTGAAAATTCATCTGTAACGCATGTGTGGATTAAAGAGACTAACACATGTTTAACCCAAACAGGGCCTACAAAATATGATACCTAGATTTCTTCAAGCGAGCAAAGAGAGCGAAGCGAGTGGATCGAGCTAGTAACGTGTGTGACTTTCCACTTTAGTGATATCGTTATCATTATCGTTACCGTTGTCATTATCAGTACCACATTGTCAAATTGACCACGTGGTACTAATCCTAAAATCAAAGTATGAAATTTTAGATATATTGTTACGTATAGCTGCGAAACTAAGGCCGGATGATGGTAAAATGTATAGAGAAAAGTTATTCAAAATGATGACCTTGACAACATATTTCAAGGTCATTGAAATAGGTGAGGCATATTTGAAGTCAATAATTACCTCAAATCCCAACCGTCCGTACTATAAACGTCGTCCTGATAGATATACTACTATGAACATATTTCTGCTTTCTTTAAGATGATACAACATACAATTTGAGTTACTATGAGTCTGATTGCCGCTGCCCTAGTACATCTTATGCACCAATAAGGAAATATGCTAAACCATGTATTCCAATAGATGATAGTACAACCTATAAACTGAGTTACTGGGCAAATGACGCTACTTCGAAGGTAACTCTACTTATTAATAAGTATACACTATCAGCCAAATGTTTGGAATCACTACATAAATTATGGGAAATAGGGTGTATCTAAACAAAATGAACGTCTTTAAAGTAACTGAATAAGTTTTATCTGTCAAAAAACTTATAAATAACACATCATTTCGTATTATCTTCTTTACAAAGAGATAGATAGTTTTTTTTTAAATTGCCCCATCATAAAAAAAACCGGCCCTACTCCTAATAACAGTCTTGACATATTCTAGACATCGTAGCAATTAGTTTTTCGACTGTTTCTAATTTTATATTGTTCTACGCTACATGTAGTAATGGCTAAAAATGTCTGTTCGGAATTTGAATACGTCATTGGCGCGCAGTCGCGCAGCCGAGGTTTCCCGAGGTTTCGCGAGATTCCGCCGCGTTCCGTGGTCGTGGATATATCACACGATTTCGCCGAATCCAAGCCCGGCACGCTCCTATATCGCGCGATGACTCACAGCCAAAAAGTACACTCGGTGCTCGAGCATTGTCCTACGCCGAGAGTCAGCAGAATACGAAGAATATCAGTACTATTCTCACGCGACAATTTTGCACGCAAATTGCGTTTTTGTCGTTAATTTTTCTTGCGGTGCCAATGATGGACAATTATTATAGCACGTGCATCGTGTCAGAGTCCATGACTCTTTAATTTGCTATATCGTCTAATAAATGTTCTAGTGTTCGATCACTTATCGTAATTCGCGTGTGTTTTATTGGGCTGGACCAAGAGTCCTCCTTTAATCTCTACGCTCAGTGCTGAGCGATCCCAGCAATTCATTTATTGAAAATTGCGGCCAGCGACCCGTTTCGATACATTTTTTGGTCCTTCGAGCCGGATTGAAGTTGAAAGAAGGACGCACTTCTCATCATGGCCGAACTCCTCAACACCCAGTTGATGTTGAAACGGACGATACAGCAGTCTTTGGAGAATTTCAATAAGATCGGGAAAAGTAACCTGACGGCGGCGAAGGTGCGAACGCGACTTTCCGCTCTCGACGAGACATGGACCGCATTTCGTACCGGACACGTTGCGCTGATCACCGTCATCCCAGAGCAACGTTCCGATTACATAATTAATATTTGTGAAAAAATATACTTGCGACGGGCGAGCGGCGGCGATCTCCACCACCGCGAGGATCCACAGTGCTCACTATGCGCGCCATAGGAATACGTCCGAACTGGAATCGGAATTTGCATAGTCGTAGTCACTCTCTCGACTGGGGCGTTGTGTTTGTCTCCATCGACACATTTTCTACGATAATTATATATGTTGGCCATATGTGTTGGTGATGCGACAGATCCTCAATCGTACGCGTAGAGTAGGTCTAATATCAAGATCGCGCGCGGCGGTAGATAAGGACGCGCCTCCGAGAGAATGGTTGCATGAGTGTGACGTGTTATTAACGAGGAGCATGTCATAATCAATTGTCAAAATCCGTAGATGTAAATGAACGTTATCATTTAAATCCGAAATAGTGAACGCTAATCTGAATATTGGGCACCGTGATAACATATGATGGTGTGTATATGATGGTGTGAAAATATGGTGGTGTAAATATTTTCGAATAGAATATACGTGAAATTTTGCTATTCTCAGAAACGTCTCCAACTTTCTTCTTAGACCAATCAGACTTCTCCGCTGTCCAGTGCCTGGAAGCACGAACCAATCTAGATAAATCGAATAATAAAACCAAGGGGTTCGTAACCGACCCCACAGCTAGTCGGTTAAAACAAAAGAAAAACAACGGTTACACCGCAACGAACCCGAGTTGGTCACACTCATCGAGACATTACTGTATTTATTCTTTTCGCACCACGAGTAATAGCAACAAACAGTTATTTGTTAAAAACGGATCTCATTAGTTTTATATTGGCTAAGAACGTATGCATGTAGGAATTACATAAAACTTCGTTTGCAATTGTATCATATTTATGTATTATTTAGGAAGAACAAGTATGGTGCCATAAAAGAGAGTATTTGCCACCTGTGGAACCAATAGATGCATGCACAACTTACAAATTGAGCTACTGGCCTCATTCAGAGAAGAAACGACCATCGGTCATTATTCAAGGAACTGATAACATACTAAATGCTGGATGCTGTTCTGATACTAACACTACATACGGTCTCAGTTACTTTGGTTCTGAGGGCGACAAACGAAATTTAATTCGGCAACCGGAAAATATACTATTTTCATCATGCCCCCCAGCGTACGATACTGTTCATCGAGTAAGGCAAAACTAAAAATAATAATTATAACTACTGTTTAGAGTTGAAAAGTTGATAAGTGCAAGAAGTGAAGATCCGACTTATGATAATCTAATCTCCACGATATAGGCCACTTTCTTTCGCCGTTTTTATACAAGTATATTACACAAAGACGTTCTTTAATCAAATCAAATCAAATGACGTAGTTCACTATTGGTCAGAATGCAAAGCCTACGAATCAGACTTGATACTATCGCGTGACGAAGAAAGAGAAAGAACGTACCATGAACTATGGTCTGTTTTTCGAAAGATGATGCCTGGGAGGTTGGTCTGCCTCGGCGCGTGGCCTGGCGGGGATCCAACGCGAGCTGCGTATTTCGTGCGACGTTGCACGGTCTCAATGCCACTGTGTGTCTCTTTCCATCCTCCGGCACTTCGGCACGCGAGCCTCTCGCTCAGACGCTCGGTAAACCAACTTCCTTCTTTACCCTGCAATTTCCACGTGTAGCGTTTAATAACCTACGTATTAATTTAATCCCGTTTTAATATGTTGCTCAATATTTGGGTACAATACATTCTTTTAAAAGAAATAAACTTTTTCTTATTCATGTATTTTAACTTTTGACGTGTGAAAACGTTCAGCGTCTCGTCAACATTCTCCGCCATTTCCAGACAATGGATGATTGACGGCCACGTGCCGAACGCAGTCCCCACTCCTTGAGATTGTAGGTAGGTCCTTCTCGAGAGGTTTGTAATACGTGTGATAGAGACAGACGACCGTAGGCGAGGACTCACGTCGACGGTCGCACGTCATTGGCCAAGATGCGAGGAGTGAGAGAGACACAAGTACCGTAGGTGTCTCGCGATCGCGGCAACACCGCAAAAACTCGGGCCTACCTCCCAGGCATCATCTTTCGAAAAACAGACCATAGTGAAGTACAGCAATGTCCCCATATAGCAGGGAACGATCCTATGAGTTTTAAGGGTTAACCCCTTAATTTCCTCGTAGCAAAACATTTTTTCCTAAACACAACTAATGAATATTGAAAGTGGAGCAACAGAAATGTTTCTCTTATTGCTGTGTTCCCTGCTAAAATATTTTCAGCTCTGACTAGTACATATGCATCTTTAAGTATCTATTATCAAGGATGACATAAAGAATTGATGTAATCAGGGATAGGGATGCTATAAAAAAAATGTTTTCCTTTTTTTTTATTGACAAATGTGACTGAATTAAGTTATAAGAAAATTAGAACATTTTTGGACCATATTTCGTAATTTTATTGAACAGCAAAAGGATTAAACGTGGTAATTATAGAGTTCTTGTCACTGGTAAAGCAATTCCCATTGAAAAAGGGCGAGCGTATAAGATTCCAAATTTTTTAGATAATATTAGAAGTGTTATCAAAACTTCATATATATGAAGTTTTATATATATATATTGGGACACACTATGATTTATACGTTAAAATGTGCTGCTGATATGTGATTATGTGCGTAACTAATATATTTATTTTAGATGAGTTTCTTCGGAAACTATGGTATGAACCAAGAAATGATGATAACGCCTTGTGATAAACAAATGTTAGGCAAAGGACCTATGCAAAATGTAACTACTCAGAAACATGACTACACATGGAAGCTCATGCCAACGCAATCAGAAACCCGTCCTGAAGATAATCTTGTTTGTGCATCTTCACCGTTGGAATGTAAGTAACAACAGTTTACAGTCTATCAGCATAAATAAATTGTTCTATCGAGTTTTACGACGATACTCGCTTGTCCATTGTGGGATAGAAAATGAGCAAAGGAAAGTGATTAGACTCAGCCCAAGTCTGGGTGTACAGTAGACACTGTTATACTCCCAGATAGCACATAACGCCCAATGACGCCTTGAAGACGGCTTAAAGGCGTCTTAGACCTAAAATAGCCGAGATATGGGCGTCTTCAAGACGTCATGTGCTATCTGGACAGTAGTACTGTTATGCAGTAGTCTGGTTAAAATCAATTTGACATTGACACGTTCGGTACGAGTGGGAACTGTAGTTCCCAACATGCGCGAATGTCGCGGCCGCTTGGGAACTATAGTTCCGAAGCCCTTTCAATCCAATGCTCGCCTTTGGGGCATTGTGGAGGGTACTTATACGCCTTGTGTAGTTAAAGTGAATTTATCTACCCGAGTGACATCTAACGGAACAGTTTGGTACTACAGTAAATTCTCGATGGGTGTTCGGAGGCTCCTCGGCATTGACAAGAAGAGGTTCCCGGGTGTAACGCTGAGTTTTTAATGGGATTTTGGATATTGGTAGAGCTTAGACTTATGAAGCCAATGTTATTTGTTTCAGCAGCATATAGTCCTTAGTTTATGAAGTATTTAATGTTCAGTACCGAGGAAATTTTTGAACACTCATCGAAAGTTTACTCTAGTCGTCCACAGTTGCAAATATTATAACGATTTACCTAATTATAATAATTATAGTTTATGTAGGAATTATACATATCGTGTTTGAAAGAAAAGTCCCTTTTCTCCCATAAACATGTCAAGGCGTCATTATTCAGGCGTAAGACAAACTCAAACGCCAATGACTGTCCACGTGCAATGTGTACACGCCGTGCCGTGGGAACGGGGTTCTACTCCCCCGCTTACTTGAGAGATAACGAAAAGACGCAAGGGCGTTTTCCTTTGCCGGATGTAAGCCCGCAAACTATTAGAGTGAGAGGCATGAGAAAATATTCTTCATACGTCACACAAGTATGAAGGACATTTATAAAACATTAGCCTTCAGCGGTCATAAATTTTTTAGAATTCGAAATCTAAGTTCGGAAATATCTCCTACTGTGTTAAGTACCAGTGAGTGCTATCTGGGTTCAAGTCTCGCCGCATTTATTACTTTTTTCGCAAAAAATGTTTAAACATCTTTCTCCGTAAATTTCAGAATACATAGTGCTTTACCCGATTTAACTACTACGGGTTAAAAAGTGTGCCCCTTGAAAAGGACATCGCTATACAAAGTTTTACGTAATGAAATGTTAAAGGACATTACTAACCCTGACTGTTCTAAATATTTATATATAATTTTATAAACAAAGCTTTCAGTTAAATCAACATAGAAATCGCTAGTTATCACGTTGAAATTGATTTATTAATTACAGGTTGCACTACTCACAGACTTTCATATATACCCAATGAGAAACCATTAGTACCTATTAAAACATATGCTCCTGTACGCCAATATACTTCACCTCATATTCTAATGGATTCAGAAACTACCATGCAACTAAGTTATCAACCTGTAGATCTCACGGATAAAGTCGAAAAACCGTGTGATGACAAATCTACTTACCATCTACCCGATGCCCCAATGGAGGACAGTACCACATACAACACTAGGTACCTTTTAGTTTCATTTAATTAAATGTACAATTATGATTCAATAGGCATTATACAGGGTGGTCCACGCAACTTGTTCACACTGAACAACTTCTGAAGTATGCATTGTATGAAAAAACTTTTTATAGAAAAGTTGTATGGTTTGAAGGGATACATTGTGTAATGCATATATTTTTTTTTAAAGTGGAGGGGTTTCGGAGGTTTCAAGGTTAACTTCGTTTCTTTAAATGGAATGCTATATTTTTTATGTCAAAATATCGAAGAGCGTTAAATTTTGAGTAAAAAAGTACTGACATTTTTAGCCGTAAACCTAATACTTTGGTGGGAGAGCGAATGTGTGTGTGCGAAAGTACGTGTGAAGGGGAAGTGACTCATGTGGTAATATTTTCAGTGGCATTAAAGTTAGAGTCTATTGTAATTGAAAACGGTCTGTGCGTAATATCAAGTTGGAAATTCAATACCAGCAAAGATTTCCGTAAGACCGCGGAGTTTACGTGACAATGTTTATCAACATGTGATCGGTGTTATACGTGACTATCTCAGTAAAATAAATACAAAAATGAAATTTAGGAATTGTGAAGAAGTGGACAAGTCCACAAAATTTCAGAACTGTAGGAATAATGTTTACTATAAATTAATACAAACAAGTAAATCTCTACGACCAGCCGCTTGGAGCGCGTAAGCTACGTACCGCACTTTTTATCGATATCTGTCAAGCCTGGTCAAGCCCTTATCACCCACTTTGACGTCCGCCATTTTGTATATCGTTCATTAAATGTATAAACGATAAGTTCCAAAATGTAAGATCTGCTGGAATAACGTTAATTTTTCCACCTAGTTGTCTGCCAATGATTACACGCTCTTTGTACCATTATATACTATATGTACCAAAATTTTCGGAATTCTTGAAATGACGTTTCTACGCAAAAAGTCTTACCTATTTGGCCACACGGCCCCGCCATTAGTTTCCCGGATCGGCGCGGCAGACCTGCGATTTCGTGTTCGGCAATATTAATTTAACCTTTTTAGATAAGAATTATGACTACATCGAGTCACGTTGACATCTATGTAGCCAGCTCTCCGCCTAAGCAGCTCCCAATAGATTACCTCTTTGACATCCCACAATACATTTAACAAGACGTTTCTCGGATGCAGTCCTCTTGAAGTCGATGGAACAGGCTCGCCAACTCGACATGCAGTTCTTCGACGCTTTAAACTATGTACCGTCACGAGTAAACTCGGCTTCCGCTAGGGGAAAAAGTGGCGTAAGAGAAGGGCCTCCTACCACTTAGTAAATGAATTTCAGGCACTGAAATAAATGTTAATTTGGTATAAATTTCAGTAATTCCCAATACCAACTGGTAGGAGCATGGTCAAAGGCCCCTTCCTTTTGTGTCACTTTTTCCCCTAGTGGAAGCCGAGATTGCTCGTGAGTGTATGTGCAAACACTGCGAGACTGGTCTGCGCGGCTGCCTCGCGAAATGTGTGCCTGTTTCGTCGCAAGCAATCACAGTCTGAGGCACGTATTCACTTCGCGATGCACGTCTTGTGAAGCAGCCGCGCAAGTCAGCCTTGCAGTGTCTGTACATAGCTCAACATTTCTATAAAGAATCCATTTTTCATTACCCGTTACAAATCATTCCAAAAAAGGTTTATTCTTGTGACGTGCGAACAAAGAAAGGCACGTGGTTATTTTGTTTGATCGATTCCTTTCGGATAGATGACGCGGTACCCACTGATCAAATTTCGTGACAAACCCATCCGTCTTTCTAGTGTTGTTCTGTGAACAGAAAACCTTTCTGACAATTCTTCAATGCTGGATGTTGGTCATTGGATATTGCTTCGTTGTTAGACGACGATGTTGCGGTCTTCTTCAAAAGGTTCTGATAGGCGTCTTTGTAGCTTCTGTCCCTTTCTCGGAATTACCGAAACTAACGACGACATGTGCTTTCTTCTATTGCGTCTTCGCCATATACCTCACAAACATTGCAAAAGGCTACAGCTGCATTGTTGCCTTTGTCGAACTCATAAAGCAAACAATGCATAATGTGATCGTTATTGTTTGCTATGTTAACTCTCGTGTTACTTGCTTATAAATGAGCGACATTTACATACTAGGTGTCCTTTCTGTTATTATTCTTATTACTTACATTTTTTTACTTGGACCGTGAATCATGAAAAGCATGTAGAACTTTTGCACACACTTAATAAATTTCATGCATAGCTTCGATTCTTCGAGCCAAAGTTCACTTCAAGGTCAAATCATTATGCATCCGTGGATACATTTTAATATCAGCCGTAATATGCGAGAGAAAAGCGCACTTGTATGAAAACGGACAACGGTAACCTTAAAAATTGCGTACAAAAGGCCTACGGACAAAAATATTCTTTGCGCCATATTCGCTCTTCCATACCGTACAAATTGCGTATAAAACATTTTTAGTATCATCAAAATTGAAGGATATATTTTTTAGGCGGTCATGTTAAGGTAAAAACCCCTCTACAGACATGTTTTATTGTAATTTACACTTTTTATTTACAAAAATTGTGACAACTTGTTGCATTTTTTTGCAGTTACATTCTACCTGGTACACTGGTTCCGTGACTATTCTTCCTTGTTTCTGCCAGGTACTGAAGAATTGAGATTGTAAGTGTTCTTTATATTATTGGTAACAAACTTTTATGCAAATTTATATGTGCGTATATTTTCTTTCACTACATGTTAACAATTCAGAGAAATATATAACTAATCTTTTAAAATTATTTACTACATTAATTTTAATCGTGCGGTGAATATCGTCAATGAGTCAAGGGAAAGGCTGCCGACTCACAACAAAGGTTTCCCACCTCGCAGGTCCCGATTTAAATGAAACTTTGTGGGATTGTACATGGCATCGAATTTATGCTAGTAACAATTTTTCTCGGCTGACATTCACTCTCAAGCCATCAAATCGTCCCTTAAAGGTTGCCGAATTTTTTATTCTTTCAATATATGTTGTTAACCGTAAATGTTAGCAAGAAAATTTCAATGGGAAAATGAATGATATTAAAAGACTAGGAAATATTA
>NW_015374181.1:289615-290429 GCF_001272555.1 Dufourea novaeangliae | reverse complement strand
AAAACGAAACCAACGGTTCCAGGATAACACGTGCTTTGCAGAAGTGCAAGGGAAGAACCGTCGCGTAGTTTCTCCAATTCGCCGTAGCCCGTTAATTTATTGCCAGGGTACCCACTGCTTCGAGATAGAAAACAGACGTCACGTGCATCGGCTTGAAAATGTCCGAAATGAAGAGGCCCTGGCCGACCACCCTTGTAGAGGCCGGAGTGGAATTTTCGGTTCTTCATGGCTCAATTTCTTCGGCCTTTTTTTTTTTAGTATTCCGTCAAATATCTCGGAATTTATTAGAAATATAAAAACCGTACAATTTGCAATATTGTGTTTGTTTTGATATTGAATGTAGCTATATCATTGAATTCCAGAATAATCCCTTTCTTTAAACAATCTTTCGACGACTCCTGACAGTGCGCGCTGCAGGTAAATCCAAAAAAAATACTACCGTATTCGTTGAACTCTTTTCCGTAAATCATTGACACTTTGATACAGCTTTTAATCTATTGAAATAGTCTGGGTTAGGTCAACCACGACAAGATTTAGGTAAAACGAAACCAACGGTTCCAGGATAACACGTGCTTTGCAGAAGTGGAAGGAAAGAACCGTCGCGCAGTTTCTCCAAGTCGCCGTAGCCCGTTAATTTATTGCCAGGGTACCTACTCCTTCGAGATAGAAAACAGACATCACATGCATCGGCTTAAAAATGTCCGAAATGAAGAGGACCATCAACGTATCCCTTGCTTCGAGTTGGAAAGTACAGTGTACATTGTCTATCTCGAGGAGCAGGGAAAAAAATTTACCGACACGTGTCAGTTGACGC
>NW_015374181.1:243063-287710 GCF_001272555.1 Dufourea novaeangliae | reverse complement strand
TATATATATATATATATATATATATATGTATATATAATACACGCACTTTTCGTTGGAGTCAAAGTCAGGTCTGTCTCATCTACGTATGCAATAGCGTGACAATTTTCCGTTGCAGCCGAAGGTTCGGTCTTCTATATGTACGAATTAAATAATGTAATCAATATTTCTATTGGATCCATGGACCAGAATCGGCCCCATATCCCTACTCACTGTCTCTCTCTCCGTCTCTCGCTCTCGCTCTCGCTCGCGCTCTCTCTCTCTCTCTGCCACTCTCTCTGTCTTTTGAGAATTTTAAAAAGAAATAGGTCGTTTCAAACTGGGTATAAATAACATTCGCGGTGTAGTAAAGCATAACAGTTCATTAATGTAAATCACAACGCTGAGATTACATTGTTTTATTACTTTAATATATATTACAGGAATTTTACTACATAATACACAATCAATATAACAGGTATATTACAGTCATTAGAATGTTTATGTATAAAAAAGTACCCGAAAATATCGAAATATTGGAAGACATTATTGTTTACAACTATTTATATCTTTTTGTAAAGGAAGGTGATAGTGACTTAGATTGGAATATCTAATAAGTTTCAAAAACCTGTATGACCAGTTTCTTAATTAAAGCATTAGCACAGTCTTCATTCCATTGTCGGCATAGCAGTTGAGGGTGCGATATCACTGACATCTTCAGATCGCCATAATTGCGTCACCGTTTTTGTTTGCGTGTGGAAGTTTATGCCCTAAAAATAGATCACATGGTAAAAAATATATTTTAGTACTTATTATACAGGGTGTACTACTTAACATGAGCACCTTTCTTATCTCACTTGATTTTGACTATACAGGGTGTAACAAAAATGTTAAAGGACCCGAAAATGATAGACTCGTGAAGTGATTTGAAACAACTTTTTCCTTAGTAAAAATGTTATCCGAGGCTTTGTTAACTAGATATTAACGAAAAACTTCGACCAATCGGAGTGCGAGTCTGCCGGCAGAGCTTCCGCGGTAGCGTTGGCTGCACACTGCGATTGGTAGCCAACGCTATCCCAAGAAATCGACCGGCAGATTCGTGGTCTGATTGGTCGAGGTTTTTCGTTAATATCTCGTTAACAAAGCCTCGGATAACATTTTTACTAAGGAAATAGTTGTTTCAAATCATTCCAGGAATAAGCCGTTTGTCGGCCTACAGATGTATATTGTGCAGCTGATCAGGTGTAATCCCGTCTTGCTTGCAGTCACGTCACCGGCCGCACCGTCTCACGGTGAATGAATCACCCAGTGAGTACAGTCTAATCGGGCCGATGGAGTTTTCAAGCTCTGTAACCGTTAGCCACTGTGCCATTAAAAGTTTAATTTTGTTTATTTCTTTCAAGTGTTTCTGAGCTTCATAACCGTTAACCGCCGTACCGTAAAGAATTTATTTTTGTTTGTTTATTTTTTCTAAGAGCTTCCGAGCTCCTGAACCATTAACCACCGTACAGTTTAGCCTATATTTAATATTTGTAAGAGCCTCGAGCTCCATTTTACGTCCAACTGATAATATAGAATAAACAATGTGTATGTCCAACCACGACCGTTGCACGTTCATTTGAACGATCCCTGGCGCGCCGACTGAGACGACAACTATTCCCCTTATACCAGCGACGTTCGTCTCACCGTAAACATAACACGAGGAAAAAAATTCGACTGACAACGAATAAGGACCTGTTGAATAGATCACTTATTGCATTAGATCCGCTCATAGCTGATGTCAAAGGAAGCTACGAGCTAATACTTTTCTCGGATGAAGCACAACGCGAAGAGGGAGGAGACCAAGTATTTCTGAAGAAGATGCTGGTTCGTATGTGAATAAGGGAAGCTCTGATGATGAGGATAGGGTCAACAGTAATTAGTCAATGTAAGTTATAATTTTTCTAAACATAAATTCCGTGACATGTCGAAAACTATTAATCGTATCGACTTGATTTTTATCTCATTCAATTTAGAATGAAAAAATGTATGGAAAGTGGTATTGCGATCGATAAAACAAATCGTAAAACTTTTTCCTCCCAATCCGGAGATGTAGGACCACCATGCGGCGGTGGAATCCTACTCGTGACTAGACTCACGCTACTTGAAGCAACATGTCTCGTGTTGTTTGTGACACGATTTCCACATCTGGCGTCTGGTCGATGGTCTCAGTTGCCCCAACGTTTTTTCCCTCTACTTAGCACGGAGGCAATTTAGAGGAATTCATAGGAAGAGACGAAATGATACTAGGCAACCGCAGCTTGAAGGTGGAGACTATAAAAATCCGGACAAAAAAGGCTGTAAATTGCGCTCGGGTAACGCCCTGACATGGGATTAACGGAACACTTCATGGAAGAAGACTCAAAGTGCTACAGGGCAAAGCTTGGTGCCTAGGAGGTTAGTACTGAAACAAGTCTCACCCCCGATAGAACTCGTCCAGAGGCGTGCAATTCAACATAAACATAAAAAGAGCCCAATGCTTATCGATATACACAAACTTTTAACTGTTACACTTACATATTTTCCATAAAAATGATTGTCTCCCAAGAAGGATCCTTTGTTTCCCGTGAAACTGAACATTGGTAATGGCACTGGAATAGGAACATTTACGCCAACTTGACCAACTTCGATTCTATTTATGAATGCTCTCGCCGTTGCACCGTTTGTCGTGAATACAGCAGTTCCGTTTCCATACGGACTTTGATTAATAATGTTGATAGCCTCGTCTAAAGTGTTGGTGAAAATACAGGAAAGTACTGGTCCGAAAATTTCCTCTTTGTAGCACTCCATGGACGTCTAGAACACAAAATTGAGATTACATTCTGAAAATTTATTTAAAAAAAAAGAGAAATTGGAATACTGGAAACATTAATAAATATGTAAAAATAGACATTGTGTATTTACAAAGTGTTGCGTTTGAATATTCAAGGTTACTGTCACCCTTCTAATGTAATTATAGCTTACGCAGAATTTATTCACTTGTTTTTACAAGGCAATGGAGGTGAGAATTTGTAGAATTAGAATTGAATCGTAGTGAACACTATGCACATATATGCACAGCACATTGGTCCACTTTGATCCAAATACAGATTAACTATTAATGATTTTTGTAAAAGTATTTTTAAAAAAGTAATGCGTAAAATGGTGTTCGGGCACTTATTTTCCATCAACTTAATATTGTAATTATTACTATTTTGTAACCACTATTTGTTGAATTTTACTCATCTGTGGTACACATTATTTCTGAGTTAAACCAATTAGTAAAACGATTTTACATAATGTACCAAATAATATACGTGATAATTCAATTAAGTACCATAATTTTAGAAAACTATGGCTGTTGAAGTTTTAATAATCCTCATTTTGTTTCGTTCATGTATATGTTAGTGAATAATGTTTTGTGTATGATGAATTGAGAAAAAACATGCATATCTACTGGGAATGTCGTTTAAAGGGTATAGTCGGTGTTACGCTGCAATTTCACCAGCGTCACGCGACCGCATCAAATTTGAATTTCGAGCCTAATATCAAGGGAGCTGGACCGCCCTCTGCCTCGGAGAACCCCGCTCACCGCACACCGTCGGCACACAAGTGCTCCTAGAGGAATCCCAAGAAATGTCAAAGATTCGAATAGCGACTAACCGCGTCTCTTTTCGCGCCGAATATTCTGTGCACAATTACAGGGACGTAACGAACGTTCGGCGACACCCGACTCTGAAACCATTTTCCCCACCCTAACCAGAAAATGCCGTAGGGCATTGGTAATCGAACCACCCGATTATTGGGAAAAAGGCCTCCCGCCCTACGATAAGACAACCCCGTAGACCCACGGTGGAGGAGTCCACGTCGCGAGGCAGCCCGATCTATTGCGGGGTCGGCGAACATCCGCACCAACGAATAGGACCGCAAGGGCAGTAATCCAGCACCTCCCTCCGAACAAGACCCTCAAGGAGATGGCAGCGGGAGACACCCTAAATAGGAGCTCACTAGCGCGTCCAGGGAGTTAGAAATATTGGCGTAGAAATCGTCAGGGCACTTCACAGAAGTACGTATGATTTTCAAACGGTCAAGGTGGACCAACCCCTAAAGCTCCTATATAACATCTTTTGGCATGTAATATTGTTTTTGATCTAATTGATTAAATAAACCATTTTTAATTAATGACACAGTCTACTGTTTTATAGAAAAATCCGTTAAATATTTTCCATTTATTCAATATTTATAGTGGTAATGTAGGGTCTTACGTTATGTGTTATGTGAGAAACGCGTTATACATGCAACAGTTATACAGGGTGGGGCAATAACTATGTCCACTTTGAATATTGCCGTTATTTGTAATAATATGAAAAAATGTAATATACAAAACTTACTCGGTATGGCGGGCATATTGGGACACAAAGATTTTCTGCATGGGTGAAGGCATAGAGGAGATTTCAAGGTCATCTCATCCAAATTGCAATCTTCGTATCGCTGCATCACGTGCATGTCTTATCGTTTCTGAACTTATTCTAGCACATGCTGCAATTATCCGTTGTTTCATACTTTCTGGTGTAGTGGGTACTTCTTGATAAACAGCATTTTTCAATCCTCCCCAGAGAAAAAAATCTAATGGGGTTAAATCTGAAGAATGAGATGGCCAAGAAACTAATCCTCCACGTCCTATCCATTTATTTGGGTAAAGTTCGTTCAGTGCATCTTTTACTCTCCTAGCATAATGTGCTGGACACCCGTCGTGCTGTAATCACATCATTTGACGAACGTTTAGTGGTACACTTTCTAATAAAGTCCCCTATGAAATAATACAGCGTGTGCTAGAATAAGTTCAGAAATGATAAGACGTGCACGTGATGCAGCGATACGAAGATTGCAACCTTGCATTGACGCAAACGGTCACCACTTAGAGCATCTCCTGTAATGTAAGAAAGTTTATTGTACTACCACATTTGACCTTGCATGACCTTCAATGATAGCTCGCTGAAGTCGTCTCAACACCGGCTATCACATCGCGATGAAAAAAACATAGAGATGACCTTGAAATCTCATCTATGCCTTCACCCACGCAGAAACTGTTTGTGTCACAATATGCCCTCCTCTATACCGTGTAAGTTTTGTATATAACATTTTTTCATATTATTACAAAGAACGGCAATATTCAAAGTGGATATAGTTATTGTCTCACCCTGTATAACGATTCTGTACAGTATTATCCCTAATAGCATTTATGGTTGGCCAACGGTGGCCAACAGTTTGGAGTTAGTTGGGATATAGCCAGTGTTTTTGCCTACAAATTCCCAAAATAAAGCCTACGACGAAAAAATTATGACAATTTGCCAACGAATATCCAATGTTGGGCATACAATTATTATAGTTGGTTAATTAACAAGAAATTTACAACGATAATACAACAGTGGCTCACCCAAAGTTTGCCAACATTTAAATATCGTCTTAAAGATGTCTGAAACCTTGCTACAACCAAAAACTTGTTATTATGTTTCAAATTGATTTTTTTGTTTTCTTATTTACGAATATACTTACAATTTGTTACTGTCGCGCAACACGTTTGACATTTGACATTTTGTTAAAATAGAGTCAGGCGACAGAAGTTTGGAAATAACTTATAATAATTATTTGTAATAATTAGCTACATGTATGTTGGATCAGGACCTCCATATCCAACAAGAAGGAGCAAATAACATTAGTGGAAAAAAGAAGGGTTCCGTGGAGCAGAGTGTAGAGCTTCGGTTTTCAGCGCCAGGGGTCGTGGGTTCGAATCCCGCTTGGGCCCCTCTCATTTTTCCAACGCTCCTACATTTGGGTTTTCGTCCGGGATGGTGGCATCTACGAACACACGAGGCGATGACGAAGAGAGGGGCACGTATCTCAGAAGTCGAAAAGTGGGAGAATGTTACCCGAAGAGACGAAGAGAGAGGGGCACGTCTCCCAAAAGTTCAAATGTGGGAGAGTGTTACTCGAAAAAGACGAGGGAAGAAAACGTACGCAGAAGACATTCGACGGCGAATGTCAGTGCAGGATGGCCGAGTGTGGGATCGGGACCTCCACCCAACGCTCTTACATGTATAAATTGTACATAATAAATTGTAAAGGTAACTTTGCTGTAAAACACATGTTTGTTTACCTGTTTAATATACATATACAATGTATACATATATACAATTATTATAACAAGTAATTATTATTCAATATCATTTCCAGTGTTATACTCCTTCAAATATTTGTAAAGGATTTTATGGAAGTGTAGTATAGCCAACTGTCTTCTATTGTTGGGTTATTCTAGATACTCAACAATTGGCCCTACAGAAAGAAATCTCCAGTTGGCCCTTCGTAGTATAGTGATGTGGGCCCTACGTCGGGTATGATTGTTGACCCAGTTACAAAACAGGGTGACAATTCTAACTGTTGGCCAACCAATAGTGCATCAAAGGCCCATCAAACTGCCAACAGTAATTGCTACTAGGGACATTTGTATGTTACAATTGACTGTCTGAGAAGTACAGTTCGGACCACATCCAACCTACACGGCGAGCAACGTGTTAAGCATTTAACACGTTCACGCCGGCGCTGCAATTTGTGTTTCTCGTCGTGGGGCGGCGCTCGTATTCATGTTTTACTTCATCTGGCGGCGCTACTTACTAACTATCGCTTATTCGAACACTGTACTTATTTTATTAAGATAAGACACGCAAAACAAAAGTACATTGTTATTAGTTATTATTTACGTCAGTAATAAGTTTCCTATTGTTTTACCTTTATTGTCCTGAACGTATTAAAATGTAGAGACGTAATTACTAATAAATTATTAGTAGCTAAAGAAATGCCACGGGTGCAAACAATGAGAAACGACAAACATTTTTTAGAAACATATTTAGGCTCAGCAAGACAAGTCCGTAGACGCTGTAGAGAATGCTACCGAAAATTGTCTCAAGAAATAGGTGCCTCTGTGGCCGCGAGGAAAAGCAAACGTGTTACGACATTTTGCGGTCTCTGCGAAAATCGGCCTCCTTTATGTCTCCTGTGTTTTCAGGAAATTCATAAAAATAAAAATCTCTTTAATGTAACGAATTAAATAAATTTGTTAAATACAGAAATCAATTTTTCAATTGGAATGAATAGATGGAATGATTCAGTCCATTTACAAACTTTTTCCTCTTTTCCTTAACAAAGGAAAACATAAATGTTATTGCTTCATTTGTACCACTCATGATACACACCGCCCGATGGGATAGTTGTATATGATCCACCGGTGATACATGAGGGCGGGAACGTGTTAAAGCATTGGTATTTAAATGTATAACTATATATAAATAAAAATTCACCTGCACATTCGTCAGCACTGTGGGGCCAATGAAATTTCCCTTCTCGAAACCCTTGACAAGAAGTTCTCTACCATCCAGAATCAACGTAGCCCCCTCTTTTACCCCCAACTCCACTAGCCTGAGTATCCTCTCCTTCGCTTGTGGCGATATAACTGGTCCTAGGTCGGTGCCAGGTATGTGCCCAGCATTGACTTTCAACGCTTTCGCTGCCTCCACCAGTTCTGGCACCCAATCCCGCGATTTACCGACAAATATGGCAACCGAAAGAGCCATGCATCTCTGGCCAGCTGCACCGAACGCGGCTCCCACGATCTGAGAAACCGTTTTGTTTTTGTTCGCATCTGGTAGAACGACGCAATGGTTCTTTGCCCCCATGTTGCACTGTACGCGTTTACCGTGAGCGCTGCTCCGCTTATAAATGTACTTCCCCTGAAAAAAAAATGAAATCGGTGAGAAAGTCAAACTTTTAAATAATTACCCTACAAATCTCTTAAATAACTCTAAATCACTGTGCTTCTTCTATTGTATTCACCTACGTTCTCCAGCATCCGCAGTCAATCTTAAAGATGAAGAGGAAGACAAATGTTTGGAATTTAATGTGCGTTATTACTTTATTAACAAAGAGATTCTTGACCACTGGTACATCTAACAAATAACTCAAGAACTTTATCTTGCAATTAACATATTTTCTCAGAATAGACAATTTCCCAGGGATACCTGAACGAAATGTGAAAACCTAAAAATAATAGATTGATTCGTTCGACTCAATTACAATCATGGCAAACGAAGTATGTTTCTCGATGAGTATGAATGAATTTTCATCAACAGAACGTACCGCTTGATCGGAGCCGACAAAAGATACTGCTTTGATGTCAGGATGCTCGCAGATAAAATCAACGGCAGCGTGTTGTCCGTGGATCACATTCAACAGTCCTGGAGGAGCACCAGCCTTGGTGAATAGATCAGCGAGGATCATCGAAGCGCCCGGAACCCGCTCCGACGGTTTCAAAATTACTGCGTTCCCACACGCGATCGATACAGGAAACGACCAAAGTGGTATCATCGCGGGGAAATTAAATGGACAGATGGAGGCAGTTACACCGATAGGAACCCTGTAGGACACTATGTCCATGTCTGTGGCGATGTTTGAGGTACTCTCGCCCATCAGGAGAGTAGGAATTGCGGTACAAGCATCGACTACCTCTGAAACATAAATAAAAAGTGAACACGGTTTGGCAGTATAGACTGCCCGACAGATTAGGATCGCTGATTGTGTTTATCAAATTTAACAGAACATAATGCAGGGTGTTAATGAAAATGTGGGTGGCAAGATCACGACGCACTGTTCTGCTCACAACCACGGGTACTTGCACTAAGCTGCCTTCTCAATAACCTCGAAGCACTACCGAATGTGGGGATTAGTATTTAAATCATATACAGGGTGCTCGACCACTAGTAGAAAAAAAAATAAGGGGTGACTCTTAGAGGCAAAACCAAACGAAAATCAAGAGTGACGAAATTGCGACAAATGCTTAGTTTGTTAGTTACAAGCGTTTACAAGTATCCCTGAATGATGGCAATCCGTACGGCACGGACTATCACTGGAGCAGGCCTGACAGGGGCGTACAGTCACTCTAAAGACACCACGACGTGCATGAAAAGTGGGTAGAATAACTATTTACTTATCCGGTAGAAGATACCGATCACTTGTGTCCGCGATATGTATTTCATTCGAATCCACTTGTATCGCATTAACCCTGATTACTCGATAAAATTCGCAAGTCATGCAAATATCTTCTTACAAATATTATCGAATAGCAAGGAATAATAAACTTTCTGGTTGTGACGTACAGCAATTTGCCTGTCCACGAGTATACATGCAGATGCACATACACCACAGAAGTCCGCTGATAATGCCACACACATTGCACGATTGCTCCTCCGCGAAAAATGTTCACACACTGCGCGAATAATTAGACCCGCACGCGGTTCCTCCATTGCGGTTACCACGGTACAGGGTGTCAAAAAATTACATGTTGTGGCTACCATATCCGAATTCTACACCTTCGATTTGGTGGAGATAAAGGTAAGAACGTTGCCACAAAATTGACCTTAACCTTGCATTTAACGGTCAAATTTTTGTATCGTTACTTTATATTCTACTCATCGTGATGATAAAAAGTCTGAAAGGAACCATTGGTTGGATCTCAACCGTTCTCTTGAAAAATGATGTGAAGTTTCATTCATTTTCAAAGAGCTTTTAATTGAAATATATTGAATCTCGTAGTCAGATAGAACTCAGATATCATGCTCTTGGCGAAACAGCCGGGATTTTTCATCTTTAACCCTTTCGTTACTACGGCCGACTATAGTCGCTCTCCATAAAATGCCACTGTTATTTAATTCCAAAGTATAATTAAAAGTGAGTTTGTTAAGAAGTTATAAATACCCTGTTTTGAGGACAATTTTTTTCTTCAAAAAACGCCGTCAAAGCAAAACTCGGGTTGCAGTGTACACACATACAATTAAATGCAAAAACCTCGAAGCAATTTACTAAAAAGAAAAGAAGGTCCTCGAATAGTGTAGTTCAATACAAATGGCGAGGTAACATATTACCCCCGATTAAGAGGTTAATTAAATTTTGTAATGCATTGAAAATTTGTTGACGTTTCATTAAGATATAATTAGTTTCCTAAAATGCTGATTAAATTAAGATTTCATTAAACACTTTTAAAACTATTACAGCTTATTACGAGAGATATTATGCTTTCCCAAAAATACTTACGCAGTCCTCTAAGAACATCGCCTTCGGCGTCCACCATGGTCTTTCCATTTTCCTTAACTAAATTATCTGCGATGTCTTTCTACAAAAAAAAAACGTATCACGCATACATAAGAAACGTAACAGTTAATAACCCTAAGTGGGCTTAGTCTTAATATTAAAAAATAATTAACAGTGGAAGGAACTGTTTAACAATATCGATCGTAATAAAAACTTCCTATGAGGGCTAATTGATTTTGTACACAATATTTCATTTTACATGAAACTTGCAACACCAAAGAAAACTAAAGTGAAGTAAATATTCCGTTTAACGTGCACTGTCGATGACACATTATAAATGATTACAATAGGACTAGTAGTTCTGGTCAATGATTTAAGAGCGTAGAGGTGTTCGAGAATAAAGGGTAGCAGGAGCACCTTCCCTAGTTGAAGCGAAACAAATAGTTTATTGTCAATCACAGATACACAGAACCAATAAATATAAGTCACACAAACTATAACGGTTAAACCGTAACTTAAACGGTGGACCCTAACTATATTGTCACTAAACATATTGCCACGCGAGGCACTTCACCTTCATACGTACTTTCGCGAACACAAATTCGCTCTCCCACCACGTTACGTACGCCGGCGCACCAACACGATCCAGCTCCGAGGCTACGGCGACTGAACTTAGCATAGAGGGGGCTCTGAACTCATTGCCATTTTATTCCCCTACAGCCCCGACCATGGCAATATAGTTAGAGTCCACTATATAGAAATCCAGAGAACCAGTAGCTTATTCGCTGTTTAATTGGGAGTACCCTTGCTTATTACTCAGCAGTTCGCTACGAAGCCTGTTGGCAATAAGAGAATACAAAAAGTCGCGCAAAATAAGTCACGGGTAATTACCAATTGTTATTGCACAAAAAAGGGGCTTCTGGTCACATACGTAGCTCGCACAGTAACGGTCTTATTGGTGTGTATGAAATGGCCAGTGATCAGACAAAGTCATGGCACTCACAAAACAAGGATGCCGCTATAATTGCTCGAGCTGGCCTAAGGGTGTCATAACCGTGATTACCCGCGACGTAACGCTTAGCGGCTCACGACAATTGCCGAGTTAGGTGCGACAATCACCGAATACGCGGCGAATTGTGCGGTACGCGCTCGCCGAGTCGGCAAGTACAGATTGGTCGCGCGTAACGCCATGCTGCTCTTCAACCAATCCTGAACAAAGGACTATTGAAAGTTGAAAAAAGACGATTTCTTTAGTCAATGATTTTGGATGTCTTATCCTTTGTGAACATTTAGAAAAAATATGGAGAAATTCGAATAATTACGGAAGGTATAATGCTCAATGTATTCGAGTTGGCAGTCGAATAACGGCCTGATGCCAGTGATTCAAGACAAGAATAACGGTATGTTTCATTCGTACGCAATTGCCCTTTAAGTGTGTGAAAACTAACCCCAAAGTCAGATAAGCACTCCTACTTTTTCGCGTATAACTCTTACAGTACAAGAGATAGAAAAAAATGTTTTAAACAAATGATTAATGGTATAATAAGTGCTATAAAGTTACGTTAACAAAATTTCGAGAAAGTTTATTTCTTAAAAAGTAAATTTGGAACACTCTTCTTAAAATTTTGTTAACATAAGTTTGTAGCGCTTCTTGTGCCATTAAACTTTTGTTGGAAACATTTTTTCTATCTCCTGTTCTTTAAAAGTTATACGCAAATAAAGTGGGAATGCCTACCTGAATTTGGGGTTAGTTTTCCTGTTCTTAAAAGGCGATTGGGCACAAATGAAACGTATCGTTATACTTGTCTTGCATCCCTCTATAAACCCACAAAGTTTTATTCCAATCCGCGAGTCAACGTTCGCGGTGTTCCCTTGTGAATGGGATATCAAGTAAGAATGACAAAAGATATCAAAATAGAACAGTAAATTTAGGAATGTAGTAGATACTTGTATATGATACGTTCGACTTGTTACTAGTCTCAGAATATATCAGTTGTCGCTCGTTGTTTGTTAAAAAGTTATTAAGACAATAATATTTTTTTTCTTGAAGTGTCCCTACTTAATTTTGAAGCATTATACTGATCGAAGTTGGTTAGAGACAGTTCAAGAATATTTTTGTTCATAACTTTTTAATAAAAAACGAGCGGTGGCTAAAACCTTTCGGAACATACTCAGGAAAGTGTCTGACAACATATATTAAGGTCAAGATCGTTAGTGCTGCCACCCCTAAACGTAACTTTCACACCCACCAGTACCGTTACACGTATTATACAGGGTGTCATGAAATTGATGGTGTAACCGGATAGGGGGTGATTCAACGTGAAAGAATAAGTCGAAAATATTTAACAAAATATTTTTAATTAAGACTTGGTTTTCGAGAAAAGCGTCTTTGAAGATTAATCTGAAACACGTGTAATCGGCATGGTAATAAGTAGAGGCGGCCTGCAAAGAACAGATGCGCCTGCCAAATCCTATTCAATTGCACGCGGATCTGGCAGATATTTAAAGTCGCCTTTCTTGAAAACAAAGTCTCAAAACAAAAAATTTTATTCTCTATTTGCATCTAATTTTTTTACGTTGAATCACCCCCTTATCCGGTTGTACCACTAGTTATATGACGTCCTGTACATGTTCACATTGGGATTTTCTTTAATTCTAGACGTCTGGAGAAACACTTGAACCATTACAGCGTCGCGTTCACAGATTTCTACATACTAGTAGTCTGTTAGGAACGTGTTCTCCCAGGAGAGGGGGATTTCAGTATACCCCTCCGAGGCCTTAGTTTGGCTCATGCGCACCACCTTTCACAAAGCCCTGTAAAAGTGGGGCTCGGTCTATATACTAGATGCTAACTTCCTTACATAGGGTGTAACAAATGTAGGAGCGTTGGAAAAATGAGAGGGCCCAAGCGGGATTCGAACTCACGACCCCCCGCGCCGAAGGCAGAGACTCTACCAACTACTCCACGGAACCCTCCTATTTTCCCAAGATGTTATTTGCTCCTTTGTTGGGTATGGAGTTCCCGATCCCACACAAAAATGTTGCTCGTCCCTGAAATAGGACACTCGTGAGGCGATTTGGAACAACGCTCTGATTGGTCGGAGTTTTTCGTTAATATCTCGTTAACAAAGCCGCAGATAACATTTTTGTTAAGGAAAAACTTGTTTCAAATAACTTCACGAATCTCCCATTTCAGGGTCCTCCAACATTTTTGTTACACCCTGTATGTTCAGTAAATAGACAGTAATGACAGACATAGAGTTAATCACGTTCAGAAGCATAAATGCCTGACGAAGTATCAAATTGAGTTTTTTCCTAAACAAAGATTTCATTGTACTTTCATTTTGTGATCTTATGTCTAATTGTCTCCTTTTTAGTTAGTCAATTAATTATGTCCAACAGTGTATAAACGCAATACATAAATATGCATTATCTCTATTATATGCATAATAATAGTAAGTCAGTATAACATTTCTTCATAGAACAACATACAAGTCGTTAATGATCGTACCGAATGCTTACGAATAAGTGCTTGATACTTAAGCATCAAAGTCTGCCTCGTGAGTACACTAGTGTTTTTCCACCCTTCGTATGCATTCTTCGCGCTTTGGACAGCGTTTTCCATTTCCCCTGGCGTGCATTTTGGAGTACGACACAGTACCTCATTTGTTGCTGGATTGTGGACGTCAGTATATTCCGTGGCGGCCGAATCTGAAACAACAGGTTCACGTGATTCCGACAACTTCTCGATTTGTTCCCTTTTATGAAAATATTCTATGGCGCGCTGAAGACTAACTTCATGTAACACCACTAACTCTTAAATGCTTATTGCTAATAAATGAAGCCTCACGATCACTCTTCTTGCTCTTGATTTTCGACTCATTTTATCACGCAGAATCGCCCACTAAATTTTCTTACACCTGTTATTTAACACCCAGTGTAATTCGTCTGATTCATATCGCATTTTAAATATCCCTCGTTAAGGCGATTGTCGGCATTAAATTCGCTTTAAAATATGACTCCTTTTTAATTCAGTTTCAATGAAAACTCCACTACTTCCTAAGTAGCGCTCTCCTTTATGGAGTAAATCCTCAGGGACCGCTCGGTCCTCTGAAGGGGAAACCGAGATTGTGCCGGATTGTTACCGGCTAAAAACCACACGAGGGCCCACCTCAACGCGTCACAGGGGGGCGTCGAATGCTCTCTGCGAGGACAACATCACGGTGACCCCATGCGTCACAGCTGCCAGGCAGCTTCTTTTTCGAAGGAATAAGTTGCCTAAGACTCGCCTCTCCTCCCGGAACTCCTACGCTGTCGGCGGTGTAGGAGGAGCACGTCCCGATAACGCCCCACCTCTTGGCCGCTTATTGCGAGCGGAACGAGCCTCTACTCGCCTCCCCCCGCGGCCCTGGTGGCTGCCTGAGAACTTTGGTGTGGCTCAGGCCCCTTCCTACATTCGGTTGGCAGCCGCCTTGCCCGGAGGGCAACACCCCGTTGCGTTGCTGAGGACGTAGGCGTGCGGGGATTATACCCACGATCGATCCCCTCGTCCCCACCACCTAGGGCGGGCGACATGGGTTCCCTGCCGATCCCGTTCCGCCGCCTACTACCTACTTTTTTATATGTATTGTTTAAACAAATGGATTATTCTGGAATCCAATTATATAGCTGAATTCCTTATAAAAAAACGCACATTATTTCAATTTATACGGTTTCTCTATCTCTAATAGTTTCCGAGATATTCCACAGAATACAGTTCACACCCCTAACTTTGAGGGTTATTTTCATTCCTTTAACGTAGATAAGAATAGCTAAAACAAATACGTGTTAAATATTTTTATGAGAACTATAATTTCACACAGTTACATCAATATCGGCAATTGTCAATTCGGTATGTTCCCTTGTGAGTCAAAACCTGATATAGTGTGACAATTTAAACGCGGTGAGATTAGCAAATGGCAGAACTTTCAAGACTAAGTCGAAGTTACTAAATAGAAAATATTATTGTATTAGACAAGCCGTGATCAAGGAAAATGGAGCGGATTGTTTAACAAAACCCCTAAGTGGAATAAGCCTGTTAAAAAGTGTAAAGAAAGTTTGGCTAATTGGGAATGAATAAACCAAAGGGGATGTATGTGAGTAATAATTTTGTCAAAATAATTCTGAAACTTACATATGATTTTTGGGCCTCCAAGGTGGCCTAACCCCTTAAGTGTATAGTTGAACTGAAGACCGTAACAGGATTAAAATAAAAATGAAATCAGTATCTACAGTAGTTTCTAAGAAAACAGCTTGCAACTTTTTATTTGGCCCACCCTCTATCTCATTAATCAAATCAAACACCAGTGCGTTTAATGAAACATTGTAAAAATACGATGCAAATTTATAAACATTTTATTTTGTAATTACAACAGAACAATATTACTAAAAATACTATTGGGAAATTGATTTGTTAACTGACATTCGTTTTTTATTGTATTTCCAATTTCTTTGAAAGATATCAATTTTATACAGTGAACATTTTAATACAACAAATTCTGTCCACATGAAATTCGCGAAGAACAGTAACTATACATTGAATTATGCGAGTTTTAATAGAATGACATAATTACCTACGAAATGGCCATCAATGTACATCTTAACGTTGGGTACACTACAGCTGTAACTCCTTAGGGCAAGTCGCGCCTAAAAAATCACCAAATTGGGATTAAATAAATTTGAACATGACAATAAAACAAAATTAATGTATCTTACATTAATTCTATAAAATTATTAGAAACATATTCTATGCTAAACCCAAAATCTCCATGTGTATACAGGAGGTTGTTAATAAAAATGTGGGACACTTTCACAGGGTGGATTCTACATGCAGAACTAAAACGTAAATCAAGAATGGTAAAACTGCATTCGAGGCAAAATTGCATTCGAGGTAAAATATGTCTGACACGACGGGTTATTCTAAAGGATTTTCCAATAAGAACTATATCATTTAACAATAAAATAAAATAAAAACTATTTTAGATACAACCAAACCTTTTATATTATTTTGAAGCACAGTTTATTACATTATGTTTTGAATAACACATCACTTAAGTGTCAACCTTGACTTCGTGCACACGAGCGAATTCGATGAACCCAATTTTCGATGACTAATTTTTTAGCACAACGAGGAATCGATCAATTTGCATTTCGACGACTTGGTGTTTTCGCATCGCGAAGAGTAAAATCCCTTTCAAATTTTTCAACGATTCGACGAATAGCAAGCATAGAAGGGCGATTATGTGAACCATAGTTTTCACGAAGTGCACGTTGAGTATTCACAAAAGAACGTCTAGATTCATAACATTTTTAGATAATAATCAAACGTTCTTGAAGCGTGTATTTAGCCATGATAAATTGTCAGAGTATACTAAAGACAAATGACAACTAGTGTCAGTTATAAAATTTTAAACGTGGTTGCCATGTCATTTAAAAATCATATAATTCTTATTGGAAAACCCTTTACTTGACATAATCGCTCTTCAATTGTTCCACGTGTTGGTGTAATTCATTTAATTGTATTTCATTCTAAATTTAGCTAGGCAATCAATACCTACCCGAAAGTATCGATACTCGTCTGATACCTACAAAAATTTTGATACCTTTTGATACCTACTCGAAATATCAATACTTTCAAGCCGGCGAGCGTCGAGCTCTAAGCGTTGAAAGACATAGAGTCAACAAGAATATATGCTACTTTAAAGTCTTACTTCTGAGAGAAATTCCGAGAAATTACATCCGAGAACGCCGAAGGCGGGTCAAAATGATCCAGTATATACATATGTAGATTTTAATATTCTTTTGTCATTATTTTTATAAAATAGGTTTTTAAAAAATACATAGTAATAGGGAAGATACAAAAATAAAAATAGGTTTTGTTTATATTAGAGTGATAAGAACCGAATCCAAGTACGCTGAAAAGACCCTACAAATCTGATGAACAGAAGTTACAGAATTTTTCAAAGAACCAGAATACTTTATTTTTATCTTTTCACTACTTAATATTATAAAAAACATATTTTGGAACAAAAAATAAATAATACCTCAATTATTAACTAAATTTCTAGGGAAGTATTACACAATCTGTAACTTACACACAATACATAATCGCTAAAACTCGAATACACCGGAAACCGTATATTTCTAGAATTATTTACGATTTGTTGGGTTCGTTCACCACTGTGCGCTTTGCAGTATGTACGATGTAAGTGTATACACGCTATTGTTTCTCTAACCATTGAAAATGCGAAATAATGTTTCATATGAGGATTGTTTGATTTTATGGAGCAAACTTAATAGAAGATTTGAATTTTTTTTAATTGCTATTTACAGAATTTTAATAACAATGCCATTTTTTTTAAATGGTACTACACATGTTTATGATTATCGTATCATTAAGAGTTTCACCACGAATTCAACGACATATTTAAAAGTTCTGTTTGAACAATAATCTTTCGGATAAGTGTAGAAATATTACAGGCAAATGTCAAGTTTGATTAGCTTCTTTTACCCACAATGTCTGATCCGCGATACAAGAAACAATGAAATTGTTACTTTGGCGGTAAACTGTTGACTGGTAGAATGTGAAAAGGAAAGGAGAGGGAGAGGGAGTGTTTCGTCCTGGGCCTGCTAGTGGACTCGTCAGTAAGGCTACCTAGCAGACCCTGCCTTAGACGCGGGGATATACGATGGTCGGTTAAGGACGTATATATACGAACGAGGAAGGCTTCAGGTAGTTGCGGGAAAGGTGTCAACTCGGTAGACCTCTGATGGCGAATGTAGGAGGTAGTGCCGCCACATTACCAATATGCATATAGTTATACGAGAAATTATCGTTAAATTTGTCTTGAAATGCTTAAAAACACGACCATAATAAAAGTACGCTGTACCATTTTACAAAACTATATTATTCTTAACATTATCTCTGTAAACAACAATTAAAAAAAATTTTAATCTTTTATTAAGTTTGCTCCACAAAAATATAATGAGCAGTTGTAAATATGTTATAAAAACTACATAAAATGAGGCAAGGATTTATGAAAAAACGGAGATTGTTTCTATCGAATGATAAGTCTGGAAGTCAACATGTACATATTAAGACATATATTTTCTACGGTACATATTTCACTTCATTTATTACAATAAAGAACACACAAACATAAATTAGCAATGTTCCATAACTAATAAAAACTTCAAACTAAAACCCACGTGCTGTATGTACACTCGCGAAACTCGGCTTCCGCTACGGGACAAAGTTGACGCAGGAGAAGGGCCTCCTACCATGCTACTACTTATTGGTATTTGGAATTACTGAAATTTATGCCAAATTAACATTCGATTTAACATTAATTTCAGTACCTGGAATAAATTGACCAAGTGGTAGGAGACTTTTATTCTACGCCACTTTTTCCCCTAGTGAAACCGAGTTTGCTCGTGGATGTACCATATATTTGTATACGCAGAGGTAAAGTAACCGAATTAAAACATAGAAAGTATTGTTTTTTTGTTATTTATAAGTCAAGTACCGTCTATATCAAGGGATGGAAGTATGTGTTGTAACCATACCGATTCTATAAAAAAATATTTGTTAATGAATGTGCGCGCGGCGAGCGAACGACGGCAATCCCCACCACCATGAGGATCTGCGGCACTCGCAATCCGCGCCGCCAAGGTAGGAATTCGGAACCAGAGATGCTAGACTTAGTATAGACATACAGTAGACATTCGTTTCCCGCGCCACCGTTATTTGCACGAAAGCCACGCCCCTTGCTCACACGTATTTCTCACACACGCGCGCGTACCCTACTCTATCGCCCAGCACGCCCAGGCCGGAACACATAGGGTGTCGCGTTTAACTCGCATATCTCATCACGGAAAGCGCAGTATATATAATACTATTTTAATAATGTTTTTATTGGTGCAATGAATATTGGTGGAACAAATATTGGTGGCAATTTGATTGTTTCTTGTCTCGCGGATCACACGTACTGGGTAACAGATGCTAACCAAGCTAGACATTTGCCACTACAATATATCACAAATTATTACCTTTCTCACATAATACCTTAATACTTTATTACGCAGAATATTTGGAAGAATCGATTTATGTAATAAAAGCATTTTATTCCATAATATTTCAATATCATTAATAAAAGTAACATAATTAACTTTGAAAACTTAGAAGATACTCCACGTACAAAAAACTTGTTACTGCTAAGTAATAGCCCTCTTCATACTGAACAACTTCTGTGTATAAACTTTTCTGATATCTCTAAAAATAACGGAGGTAATTAATGTAACCGTAACGTACGCATATCCAGCCCACCCTATATATAGCTGCGTCGCACGACTGAACGGCCGAGTGGTGGGGAAAGCGCTCGGGTAACTGGTGCTGCTTCCTGCACGGTTCCTGGTACGGCTCGAGCCGGGCTGAGCTCTAGAGGAGGAAGCTCGGCTCGGCTGGAACCGTATCGATACCGGTTGACATCTCGTTCCACCCTAAGAAACGCTGGCGACGGGCCTCGGCGAGGCGAGATGTTATGAAAAGATAAGCCGGCGGCGACCGACGCTTGGGATACAAACACACAGAACGAATCACCCATGAATAAAGTTTAAACTTTTATTCCTTTCAGTGTACTTTCTTAAAAATGTTATGAATAAATGTAGGAGATTCTCCTGATGAAAATAAGTCCAACCCCGACATAAATCGGATTATATTTAATAACAATACAATTCGTATCGCAACATAACGCATGAGTAAGCATTTAAACTTTTACTCCTTTCAGCGTATTTTCTTAAAAATGTTATGTAACTATTTATTATACAGTACCTCACAACCATAGTACAGACTTGTTGATTGTTTCGTAAATAAATTTATACAGTTCACTTACATCGCATTGCGTTTCAATACACTTAAACATCATTAACCCGACCTTTGAGATACGCGGAAGAGTTCGGCAACTAAGTTGGAGTAGCCGCGTAAGGTACATAAACAATTACTTTTACTTCAACGAAAAGGAAAAAATGTGATCAATTATTCCACCTGTTCCTGTTCCCTTACTGTTGCGAATCGAACTACATAAGTAATACTGAAAATAGTCCGATTTATGTCGGGTTTGGACTTATTTTCATCAGGAGAATCTCCAACATTTATTCATAACATGTTTAAGAAAATACACTGAAAGGAGTAAAAATTTAAATTTTTATTCATGAGTGATTCATTCCGTGTGTTACACTAACCCGAAGGCCCGAGGGTCGGTTGCCGGCGGCCAGGTAACATCTCTACGCGCCGAGGCTTCGCGTGCCAGATCCTCGTGTCTCCTCTGTCACCTCATAAAACTGTCATTTCGGCCCGCTTGACCAGCCGAGCCGAGCCGGTGGATCGAAAGCTTCCGATACAGCTCGAGCTGCTCGGGTCGACTACCCATCACTAGCTACAGCCCCGACTAGTGCGGGAAACGAATGTTTACTGCATACAGGGTGAGGCACTTAAAACCGGCCACCTGAATAACTTGGCTGCTATTGGTGATAGGAAAAAATGCATCAGGTCAAAATTATTTGGTATCGAGGGGCTGATCATCCGATGTTACTAGTTTTTTGATAGGTGGAGGCGTCAAGGAGATATGAAGGTCATCTCTGTTTTCTTAAATGGAACGGTATGTTTTGTTACTTACATTCTGATAGACTATTTCAAGACGAATACAATGACCTATTGGAAAGGTCATTCGTGGTCTGGGTTAAGTCAATTGTGATGGAAAATAATTCACAAACTCGTTGGTTTGGGGGAGTTAAATTTAGCATTCCCGTTCGAAACTAATGCACCACTATCTAACAGGAATGCGTGCACATTGATCCCCATTGTGCGCCGATCGAAGGAGACGATACGAGCGAGAGATTTGTAAAAATTGTGGTTTGTAAAAATTGAACAATGAACATCTAACTTAATCTTCAGTATCTCTTAAGCTGACCTCATCGGACGGTGTAAACAGAAAGATAAACAGAAGATGAACGAAAGATGTTTGGTATTTCTTTAGAAACGTTAGAAACTAAGTTCTTTTTCCGAAGTTGCATAATCAGAATCAATACTTTACTTCGCAATGTCTTCAATTTATTTACATGAAAAAATTTATTTACTTGAATATTTTACAAATAAAATAACTGGAAGTAAATTACCATCAAATAAACAAGTTTTAAATGTTCTTTTTTTCAATCTTCGAGTAGTAAAATTAAACTTACGCGGAAGTGCAAGATTGACTATAAATAAGTGTTAATTTTCTGAAAAAAGCACGAATTCCAACACTGCATCTCAAAATTAGAAGCTTTGTACGAAGAATGGAGGCGGTTACAGAAAAATGCTGGAAGAATAACAGCAACTCATAAAGCAAAAGAAATAGCTTTCCAGTCCAAATTTAATGATCTTTCTGAAATACAAACAATTAAAAACAATTTTCCATTTAACCTTATTCCGTGTTACTACATATAGTATACAACACACTTTCAATACAATTTACAGAAATTTTACCGAAATTTTTAAAGTTTTTTAATTTTCTAAGAATAATCCTTTCGGCTCGAAAATAAATAATACACATTTTTTTGGGGTGCACATTTTCCTGTTACCCTGTCGAGCTCAAATTTTGCACGGATTAATTTTTTATTAATTGGACTATTCTGCGGGGTGCCTCGAAAAAAATTCAAAGGTCGAAAATAATAGCCACCCTAGTACACACGTTGCTGACGGATATTAACCGACAATTCCGCTCCGGCCTCTACAAGGGTGGTCGGCCAGGGCCAAGCAGCGTCAACTTACACGTGTCGGTAAATTTTTTTCCCTGCTCCTCGGGATAGACAATGTACACTGTACTTTCCAACTCGAAGCAAGGGATACGTTGATGGTCCTCTTCATTTCGGACATTTTTAAGCCGATGCACGTGATGTCTGTTTTCTATCTCGAAGGAGTAGGTACCCTGGCAATAAATTAACGGGCTACGGCGCCTTGGAGAAACTGCGCGACGGTCCTTTCCTTCCACTTCTGCAAAGCACGTGTTATCCTAGAACCGTTGGTTTCTTTCTACCTAAATCTTGTCATGGTGGGAGTGAACTCACAATGTAACGATGGGAAACTACTTGGGGGTAGAGGAAAAATTCTGTCAGTCGGTTAGCAATCGGGCGACAGAGATGTTCAGTTCACGGGAGTATTACGCAATGTTATGGTGGTACGTACACAATAACGGATATGCGGGTGTTGCTGTGCAAGTGTTTGGTTACGTAAAACATCTGAAAAATTGAAAACAATCGGCCCTTTCCGGGGCCACGAATTTTCCTAACGTAGTAACAACACGTTGGATTAAAAATACATTAAGTGATTGTGTCGGGTGATCAGTGTTAGTGGTCGTGCAGTGAAGTGAGTACGTATTCTGTGGAATAACCAGGACTCACTTGACGTTACAACCCTTAACTTCGGCTGGTGAGGTATACCTGCGATCACCTGCAAACTGGGCGATACCCTGCCATAAACCGTTTCGACCGTCGATGACCAGCATCGGTTCAGTGACCTAGGGACACAGGTTTGCAAACTTCAGGTGAATTTCCGAAAGGGTGAGTTCTAATCAATTTATTGCTGATTATTATTTTCTTAATTTAACGCAAGCTATGGCTTATTTCCGGCGATAATTCTGCAAGTTTCTGTACCTAACTTTTTCTTCGGGCTTTTTGAAGAAACTTATTCATTATCAGTAACATTGTTGACTGTTATTAAACTACGAATGTTTATAACAATACCGAATTACGATCACTTCTCGTTCATTCTCTGTTACATTACCTTTTCGTTCACACGTTATTTGCAAAGGAAATTTACAAATTCGTAACAAGGAATTTACAAACAAGTAAATGTGCATTCGTCTTTTTACGTTACACATAATTTGCCTACATTTACGTTTCATTCATTAATCTCTTTAAATAACAAACGGCAGATGATAAAAAGTATGATTGTATTTGTTACGTCTTTTTTATTTGCTATTATACGCAGTTTCCTGCGATGCATGCTGACCTACTTGTTTGGAGCTTCGTAGTACAAGTGTAGCGCGTAGCCACCGCTAGCGCGGGAACTCGGCTGGCAAACTCGCGCTCTGATTGGTCGCGGTTTCTCGTTTATATCTCGGTAACGAAGCCTCAGATTACATTGTTGCGAAGGAAAAAGTTGTTCCAATTCACCCCCCGAGTGCCCCATCTCCGGGTCGGAGAACATTTTTCGGACACCCTGTATACGTAAGGTAAACCAACCAGTGAATGACCGAATTGTTGAATTTCTGGACGTTTAAGATTAATATTTGAATGTATTTATTTATAACAACAAAACAGCTGTTGAAATTGCAATTGCATTTATTTTTCTTGAAATTTTTTTTAAAATAATTACATATCCATAACGTAATTTTTTTTAAATTATTCATAAAGTGCAAAACGTGTAAAACCCCAGTAAATGACTACTACATTTCTGAAATATTTTTAATAAGAATTGTACTTACTAATGTTTGCTTAGTACGCTAAACTAAAAATATGGGATATTAGAAGTGCAACAACCCTTCATTTATAAACATTTAATAATTTTTACATTTATAATTTACATTTCTTGCCTAATGGTCATTCACTGGTATGCAGTCAATTACTGGTTGGTTTACCCTACCTCATACTGGGATTGCTCGCCGCGAGGCAGATATACATTTCGCAAAGCACACCTCACAAGGCAACCGCGCAAGCCAGCCTCACAGTGTCTGTACGTAACTTGACGTTGCACAGCTTCTGTAGACTTTTTCTGTCATTTATGTTTTTTTTTATAACATATTTTATAGTCGATGGATTTGTCACGATTCGTTCTAATGAAAAATCTTTTTAAAAATGCTATAGTTATATTTAAAAAAAGGTAACTTCCACACCCCCGAAAAAAGTGCAGACGAAAAACTTGGACTCACGACTGTTTAGCTCTTGTTCAACACAATTTTTGTAAAGTCTAAGTATGTCCTGAAATTTTGTGAAATACCCTATATACAGGGTGAGGCATTTAAAACCGGGCACCTGAATAACTTGGCTGCTATTGGTGATAGGAAAAAATGCATCAGGCCAAAATTATTTGGTATCGAGGGGCTGATCATCCGATGTTACTAGTTTTTTTATAGGTGGAGGCGTCAAGGAGATATGAAGGTCATCTATGTTTTTCTAAATGGAACGGTATATTTTTTTACTTATATTCTGATAAAGTATTTCAAGACGAATACAATGACCTACTGGAAAGGTCATTCGTAGCCTGGGTTAAGCCAATTGTGCTAGAAACTAATTTACTTTGAGGAAATGATCAAGCACCGTTGATTTATTTATCTAACAGTAATACACGACTAATACAAGTGTTCAAAATGGTGACCTTGAACATTGATGCATGCTCTGAAGCGTTGCTTGACGGATAATACGGCATGTTCAATTTCAGTTGTGTTAATCGCGGCACAAACTCTTCTTATACGCTCTTTCATATCTTTTAGTGCCGCACCCTGTATAGTTAATAAAAATGTAGGACTCTTTCATAGGGTGGATTCTACATAAAAGAATAAAAAAAACATGAAGAATGACGAAATTGCATCGAGGCTTCGTTTCAGAGTTATTAATTGTTGGAAATGAGGGAAAAGTACGCGTGAAATACGTCTGGCGCGATGGATTATACTACTTACAACAAATGATTCCCTGCTTATACACACTACCGATCGATGCCCTGCTTAAAAGTCTGAATGAAATTAAATACATAAAGTAAATGTCATTGCTCAAACATTTTACCTACAATTGATCAAAATTTGGTTAAAATTGTTAAAATAATTTTCTAAAATATTGAGTAAAGTAACGAATGAACATATCTCTACTAATGCAAAAGATGAAAAAGAAATATTATATCTATAAATACATTTTTTTAAATAATCATAGAACATATTCAAATTACTTCGCTGAATATAAAAAATCAAGCCGTATTAACTTCAGATTTATTGATACAAATTTGTTAAATAATGTCCTTAATATTTATACGAAGTGTTTTATAAAATTCGTATGTTAATTGTGAAAAAATAATTTTATAATAATGTTCATTAAAACATTATCAAAACCCTGAGACTATCTCAACCTAGTGTTATTTTGTTCGCTGAAGGACATTTAAATTATTCTTACTTGTTTCAGATAAATTTTGAAAAATATATCACACCATAATATAATCCTTGTGACCGTAAATTGTGTAATATTTTCGTGTCGGTATTTGAGTGAAAAATATCAGTATCATGCAAAAACAGTTACGCAACATGCCCAAATTATATTCAAATCCATGTTTCATGAATGTATTTGAAGTTGGTAAATGAACCTTTTCCATATGTCTGGTAATAAATATAAAATATTTTAATTACATTCCGATATAATCTATCATATGTATACAAATATATAAAGTTACAGAAGATAAGGAATTAAGTATAACTTAATTCGGTATAAAATATAATAAATTGAAATTTGGATATTTGTATCTTTATTTCCATGTAACATTGTTATAAATAAACATACATGTTTTAAAGAATTTCTGTAAATGACAGAAGTCATAACTTAATTTGAGATACAAACTTTAAGACGAATTAGTAAAATATTTGTTTATTATTAAACAAATTCTGTCCTACCAATACTTTGTAAACATTACATAATAATTATATAAATGTCTATGTAATTTTCAGCTATCTTAACGAAATTTGATAGATTATTCGGTAAAGTGTGAATTGTTATGCATTAATGGCAAGCCGTATTAAAACATGTGAAACTTGACGAATTAAAAATTTTAAAGATGAATCATGAATTATATTTAGAGTTTTTAATTTGTGGCCCTTAATAGATGAACTAAGTTTCTTCCTGTTCACACAAAATGAAATATATTTCATTATTATTATGGAATAAAATTCAATATATACAAAATTAAATTCTGTTTTCTGCACACAACAAAATTTCATTTTGTATATACTGAATTTTATATAACTTTTTAAATGTGTACAAAGTTGAACATTTGAAGTTGTATTAGACATCCATATGATATAGGTTAATTAAAATCCACACATTTGGGAAGTAATATAAAAAAGGATAATTTCACGGATACAAATACAAAACCTGTATTACCTACGTATTCTGGTTCAAACAGTAAAAAATACGAAGATAATAAAGACGAAATTGTGAATACTTATAAGCAGAAGTTTATACTATATTGACTAGAAGAAAGAATATCGTGTTTAGAAGTTGAAACTACATTTTAAAATTGTCTGCCACATGATTCCCTTTAAGCAAATTTAAACAACCGACAATTTAGTATTATAGTCCTAAAGTGCCTACATGTTTCTAACATACACTACCGCTTATATTATTTCTCCACCCATATTAGATTCGGTTTACTAAAAAAATGTGCGAAATTAAAAAAAAACTAGTTCCCTTCACAATACATGGCATAAAGTAAGCAATATCTATGATTTCTTATTGGAAATTCCTCAAATGACATGTAAAATGTAAACCTCGAGAGTAAACGTTTTTTCGATGACAGGGCAAATATTTATGAGTGACAAAGTAATTGCAATCAATTTACGAATCACCAGTACACAACTGAAGACGTAAAGCACAGATAAGCAGAGTTTAATTAACATCTGTTAAAATTCTATACAGATTTCTGTATAACAAGTCCCTCGTTAAAGCAAGGTATTAAGTTCGACCAATGTACACTCGATGCATCACTTGTCAATTCTACCGAGAGTACGATGAAACTCGGACGGGAATGTTTACTGCAAATCTTTAACGTACCTCGCACTTGGTAATTCTCGCGAGGAATGCCATGATTTCAAAACACGTTCGTGGCTGTCTGTAGTGGAACTGACCGATGCAATGAAAAAATGGCCTTGTGTAAAGCTGAATATACAAATCAACGTTTTCAATTTGAGTAATAGCACCTGTTTACAACGTCTTACGTGATCGATGTTTTCGGGACTGTTTTTATGTGAATTCTCACTCGAAGACCTCTGAAACAGCCCTGAAAGTGGCCGAATGTTTACACTGTTAGCGATTCAAAGTTTGCTGCACTGAGAATTTGATAAAATGATCAACATTTAATTGCGCGTCATAATTTCAGTTTAATGTCAAACGCCGAGAACTGTATGTTTTCTCAATGTTAAATGTTACGTGAGAAATAAAATATATATTTATTGTTATATAACATTGAATATGTACAATTACGAACATGTGGTAACCGATGATTACGTCGATAAGGAAGAAAGTTTGAAGGGAGATTATCGAAAGATAAAGACAGTCGATAATACAGACGAGATATAATAGAAGATCGTTTACAGTAAGCATTCGTTTATTGTATTTTTTGAGGCTATAGAAGGTCAAATTTCCAGAAATGATGCAACAAACTGGGATCAATAACACGCACGGTCTTCCCGTCGATTGTCCGTTCACTTGTTTCACGTAACTAAATAATGGGTAGGTTGGATAGACGCACTTTTTGATCGCTTTATTTTTAGAAATATCATAAAAGTTTATTCACGGAAGTTATTGAGTAGTGAAAAATTTTATTAAAACAATATTGTATAGACTGCCCTTTCTGTGATGAAAAATATGCGAGTTGAACGCGACACCATATGTATCGCGTCCCTTCTTTGCTAGGCGACAGAGTGGGATGCGCCCATGGGTGTGAGAAATACGTGTGAAAGAGGGGTGTTCCCAAGATGCAATAAAGTAGCGACCTACATTGAACGAATATCTACTGTATTAAAAACGTCCCTTGCTAACACCTATTTCTCACACACGAGCTATTCCACGTCAAAACGCATAAAATTACGGTCATAATCACCGATATCTGTCAAATTTGCAACATTTATTGAATTCGTTTAACTACAAGTTTTAATTCTCCTCCGATTTACCAACGAGGTATGTACCATATTTTGAAAATTCACATTTTATAGAGAACGGACTAACAAATGTGACAACATTTGAAATTTGGAGAGTGACCACTTACAAACTCATAGATTGGAAATACACATCCAATAATGCGTATTTTTGCGGAGAACAGACTGCAGCAGCGAACCCACTGACAAGGAAAGGCACGGAAGTGTGCCCCTCCGATTTTGATGAAACTTCGTATGTCTGTTAAGCAGTCAAAAATAAGGGATAAGTATTTTTTTTATCAGCTGAGACGCGAAAGACGGGGTGAAACCACCCCTCGAAGTTTCGACCCGAAAGTACTATCTCGAAAACATACATGAAAGGAAAACATACATGGAGATATATGAAAACTTCTAATCGACGAGGTTTGCGGTTTTGTATGTAAAATAATATGGTGCTAACAAAATGTCTAATATATATTTTGTTTATAATAAAAAAATTTGTTACAACTTTATTTTACAATTTATTCAAGTTTACATAATAAGAAAAAGTAACGAGAATTTTATTCCTAATCCATTGATATATCTGTTTTTCAAATTGCCTCCTACAGTTTCGCAGATTTTTATGCTTTATGTACCCTGCCGTGCTTTTGGGTCACCTTGCAATACTAAATCGAGTGAAACCACTTTCTCCTTAGCGAAAATGTTATCTGCGGTTTTGTTAACGAGATATTAACGAAAAACCCCGACCAATCAGAGCGCGAGTTTGCCAGCCGAGTTCCCGCGCTAGCGGTGGCTACGCGCTACGCTTGTACTATGGAGTTCCGAACAAGCAAGTCGGCCTGCATACCAGGAAACCGCGTATAATAGCAAATAAGAAAAACATAACAAATCGAACTTTTTATCATCTTTCGTTTGTCGTCATTTTAAAGTGATGAATGAATGAAACATAAATGTAAGAAAATCATATGTAACGTAAAAATACGAATACACAATTATTTTTTTAAACAGAATCTTTAGGAAGCCCAAAGGAAAATGTAGGTACGGAAACTTGCTGAAATATTGCTGGGAAAAAGTCATATATAACTTGCGTTAAATTAAAAAAGTAATAATCAACAATAAATTGAATATAACTCACCCTTTCAGAAATTCACCAGCAGCTTGCAGACCTGTGTCAGTAGGTCACTGTACCGATCCTGATCATTGACGACCGAAACGGTTTATGGCAAGCTATCGCCAGGTTTTCAGATGATCGCAGGTATACCTCACTAGCCGAAGTTAAGGGTTGTATCGTCAAGTGCGTCCGGTCACCACTTCAAGCATCTCCTGTAATGTAAGAAAGTTTATTTTACTACCACATTTGACCTTGCATGACTTTCAATAATAACTCGCTGAAGTCGTCTCAACGCCGGCTATCACATCGCGATAAAAAGAACATAGCATTCCATTAAAAAAAATGGAGATGACCTTGAAATCTCCTCTATGCCTTCACCCACGCAGAAAATGTTTGTTGCAATATTCAAAGTGGACATAGTTATTCAAAGTGGACATAGTTATTGCCCAACCCTGTATAGTTATAGAATTGTATAATTTTTAATAACTGTAAATTGCCGTGAAAGTTTAAAAAAGAGCCGATGTGCGTACTTTCTATGCACTATTTTTGCATTTTTACGAAAAGTTTTTTGCCTACCACGAATTTGGTACATAGTATCGGATTATGTAAACATTTCTGAGGAAGAAACCATCCAAACAACGTTTTGGAACAGTTTTTAATTCGAACAGGTCGGGAAAATATCCGTTGACAACATGTGCGCGGTGTTTTGCCGCCACGGGACCATTGCTCGCTTACCTCGATTCTTGCGTGTCGTAGCTACGCGTAATCAACAGCGATAGTATCTTCCAATGAGCACTCCCTTGTCGTATGTACAAATATTTGATTTTTTTCATGTATTCTTGGATACTAATTCCACAATTGTAATGAACTTTTCCCGATCACTTTCAGTTTCAAATTAATTCAATGTTCGATGCATGTATTATACGTATGACTTATTAATAAGAAACCGTTCAAAATCACACTCAATTGTTATTGAGTTTACAGGATGTTTATTACTACGATTTCACAAGATTCCGAACACTTTCTCAAATATGGAAATATGGAAAACACATTAAACAATATGCTAGGGAGGGACGTCTAGTATTGTTTAGATTTCCAGAGCGCGTGCGATAAAACTCTTCTCGGCCGTCTCTAAACCTCAGAAAATTATATTACTTTTTTATCTCGAACTGTCTCACAGTGGTACAAAACGCCGATTTAGGAGTTCAGATGCTTAATTTGAGTGTAAAAATGGGAATTTCAAAACCAAACTTGGTAAGCATGTATTTAATATTCATATTTATTAAAAAAAAAAATACAAAATTAATAAATAATATTTTTTAATAATAATTTTATTAATGAACATATTATAAACTCGGATTATTAATTATTACCGGTTTCGGCAGTACACCCGGTATTTACCGTTCAAAGTCGTTATTCGATTATGATTCCTCGTACAAGGGCGACGAAGAGAAAACATCGAGGAATTGTTGTTCTTCTCTGACTTTGAACAATAGAGACTGACAAGTAAATATTCACTTTTAGGGAATCGAGTTGCCCGATTTGGAATATATTTTTTCAAAGTACTCATCGTAACTAAGAAATCATAAAAATTATATCTGCAACGGACCCATTTTACTCATATTATTGGGGCGCAATCGAAAAACGGGAAAATCCTCTTTTTTAAAATTAATTGGCTGAAACTTGGCATCGGTATGTTTTTTGGAGTGCTGAATCTGAATATGACGTTATTTTTTGTATACAAAAAATAATATTTCCTAAGGTAGTTCTCATAATAAAAAATCGGTTTTTTGGACATAACTGAAGAAGGAAATGCCTTAGATTTTTAGAAAAATTTTTTTCAGATCCCACGCACCAATTTAGTTCGAAATCCATGCTTTTTAATAGATTTTTGGTAACCGCTGTTTTTTTACTCCCAGGGGCCATATCTTGGCCCCTAGAGCAAGATACCAAAAAGAAATTTTTTCTACATAAACGGCACAAAAGACACTCCGGGAGACCAAGAGGAAAATTTCTCGAAATTTTCTTCACCGAATCGCTGACAGTTCAAAATTTCATGAAGATCGGTCCAATAGTTTTTGCTGTAGCCCTGCCAACAGACGAGGAGAAGAAGGAGAAGGGAACCGATCTCGCTCGTGGCATAAGGAGAGCGGAAAGGAGGACCTGGAGGCGGCAGCGTGCTGCTGCTTCTCCGGGGGCCCTTCCTCTCCCGGCAGAGGGGATCGGTACAGGTGACCCTAGGGCCCTATAGCACGTACGCCCCCCCCCCCTCACTGAACGGCGGTGATATCTCACCGTAGTGAGGTGGTTGCCCCGCATGACACTGAGGGTGTCACTCATGTCGCGGCCAGTCCAGAGGACCCCTCGACACAGTCGGTTGGAGGAAAATGAACGGTTAAACCCGTCCTTGCGGGGGCGTAGACCCCCTTGCAACGAGGTGTGCTCTTACCCCTTCTGGGGAGGCGCATGGGCGGGGTCGGCTGCGGAAGCGTGCTGTATAGCGATGCTTACAGTCGGCCCGACGTCCGAGTGGGTTACCGGGGAGTTTTAGTGAGGTAAAAATCCCACACAGGCCATTCCCCCCCCCCCCCCCCGGAGGCGGTAAGCCTTCTGAAGGTTTCTCCCCGATAAAAAAAAAAGGACCTTGGGGTCGCTAACACCCATACCACAGCCGGCCGAAACCGACTGCAGCCCTTGAGGGACGTTGCAGGATCAGTGCCGGGTTGACACGGTAACTTTTTTGGAGGTCTTCCAACCACTCTAGGAAATGAGCGGCCCCAAGCCGCCGTCGTAATGACCGTCCCATCGGCGGATCCGCTCCATAATACGATCGTATAGGGGGTCATCCACGATTTCTTTTTGTCGAGGAGAAAGCTTCAAAAGGCGGACCGCCTCCGCTGGGGGTGCGGAGACGGCCTGTGTGGGATTCTTGCCCACTAAAACTCCTCGATGACTCACTCGGACGACAGGCCGGCCGCGGGAACCGTAGTTCTTGACTTCCACAGCCGACCACGCCCATGCTGTTCCCCAGAAAGGGGAAGAACAAGCCCCCCAGGGACAGATTCTAACCGATCCTCCGCCTCCACCGACAGCGTCGAGGGGTCACCCCCTCAGCTCTATCGCTCTACGGGATGGGGTCATCCCCGTACACTAAACCGGCGGGTGGTGGGATTGCTGTCCAATTGGATGGCTTGGCCGTCAGTTGGTAGCTTCCCCCTTGCGTGGCTGGTCCGTGGAATCCCCTGGAATTGACATCGGGGTCGAGGAGGAGCTATTTTGCCCTACTCTGCCTGCTGGACCAAACAAAAAGTTCTGCGTGGGGCGTATGCGACCCATGTGGCACGGAATGTGTTAAAGGAATTAATATGTGTCCTCTGCATCTGCATTTTCACTGCGCCTTTTCGAACGAACTGCAGAAGAGTTTTCAGATAGAAAAAGAACAGCGAGTGAAAAAGAAAAAGGGATTGAGCCGAAAACATAAGTTAATATTTCTGCGGCATCTCAGTCTGACCGTTTCCATACAATGTCATAAACCTCTGTAACGTTCCGACTTACACGACAGCACCATTGAGGAGAATTAATACTGCTGCGAATTAGTAACACAACTAGTTCTTCTTCTCCTACAAGATCAACAGGAAACACGAAGACCAAAGTGTTATCACCTCTGAGGAATAGCTGATACACAAACGACGGGGAAACATAGTACCCCACTATAGGATTCCAAGATTAAACCGATAACTGTGATGAAAATAATTTCAATTAAAATTTTAATTATATCGAAATTCTTAATTAATTCTCATTAAAAAATAAAACAAATATTAATTGACGATTAATATTTTTTAGTCAACAATTAACGACTTACTTCATGACTTGGCTGAATTAATCCCGAATATGTGACGAGTAATTTTTTAATCGTAAGAATCAATCAATCAATCAAACTAAAAATTTTTAATGATTGATGCCCAACTCTGCTGCACGAGCACCAACCCCTCCTCTTTATCAATTTCACTAACTTCCGTCGCAACAATAAACCAAATATTAAGTAGGAATAAATAGTAAATGATTATTCTTTGTAAAAAACATATATTGTATATGACTTTTATCTAGGAGCGCACAGGATACATTCGCGCAAGATATCCATTACTTTTATAAACTATAAATTATATTAATAAAAACATACAGTTGTAAAAAAAGTATTATCCTATATAACATACGCATCATTAAAGAGAGGAATATAGTTACCCAAGTAACGATTTCTTTAGTAATACAATAACAGTTAATTGTGGATAAAGTGCCAGCTGTTTCATAGCTTTTTTTTGGAATTATTTTAACAGAGTATATTATTATTGTCCACAACAGTAGAACACCATTAAAATAGTTATATATAAAATATGATAAATATTTACATTCTGTTCTCTGGGTATGCATGGACGGATAGGTATGCTTTCTTGCAAAAGTTTCTTTTTATCCCCTCAAATACAGCACGGAATTTTGCTTTTCTGCTTCTGTAGCTGATTTACGCTAAATATCTAATTGTGTCTAATGAATTTCAAAATATGTTTCTATATTGAGAAACATGAACACTGTATAATTTCACCTGTTCTAAGAATGTAGCCATCATAATATACATATATGATAGTTAAAATGCAAGTTGCATATTACTCTAAATAAGTTTGTGTTAAGCATATATATAAACTAATGTTTTTGTGCGAACTATATTGGAAATACATACAAACATGTCTATAAAACAATGTTCTATCAGACCTTCTTGGTTTTGTTTTACATTTTATAATATTATGTTTTGTTTAATAATCGTGTTGTACTAACCAATTTTATTTTGACATATGAAAATAGAAATAAATAAAAAAATTTTTATTTTACAAATCGCAGCTTTAACGTAACTTCTGTCAAACGTTAAAATTTCATACGTTTGCTTCACTTGCAAACACTGCAACAAAATTGTTATCGGACACGGCATATATAATAGATCGTACATACAAGGTTTAACAAAACTATATTAAAATACAATTTTTGTTTACGTATAAAATAATTACTTAGCTGCCTTCATAAAAATTTGTTGCTATATATTCGTTGAATGTACATACATAATATAAAAAGTGCCCATGCACTATACGTATTCATAAATGAGTAATAGTAATAACAATGATATACCAGAAGCAGCATTCAAGATTTTGTTACTACCACTACTTCTGAAAGCTGTTGCATCACCCATTTGGAATGTATAAGTTGGGCTTGACATGCGTCCATCGCCACCATTGCTATATGCAAGTACACGCAAATGATACGCCTTACCAGGACTAAGATTAATAATATCGGCTTCTAATTTTGAACCGCCTCGTATAATAGTATCATTTGCAGTACTCATATCTTGATCTAATTCCCAAACACGTATTTTGTATCCTATTAGTGGTTCCTCTTCTAAACTTGGTTGTACGTAACGCCAAACAACTCTAACTGTCGAAGGATTGACACCATATACATTAACAGAAGATGGTGCTTTTTGTGGTGCCTTCCGATATGTCCTTTCTAAATATCGTTCGCTCTCAGGACCCTCTCCAGCAGAATTATATGCCATTACTTTGACATAATAGTATGTGTCAGGTTGCAAACCAACTACAAGAGCCCAAGGCCTTGTACTTCGAGATAAGTAATATACTGCATCTTCTTCTCGATTGTTTTCTTTCCAGTACTTTATCCTGTGACCTATTAATTTCCCCCGTATTTTTTCCCGAGTTTTTTCAATTGATGCCCAACTAACATTTAAACTGGTACTGTTATAACTACGCGCAACAACTTGTTGTGGAGCTACCTGTGGCATGTCTTCTGCACTAAATATTGTAACTGCATCAGAAACTAGTCCAAAGCCTAATGCATTAGCTGCTTGGACTTTGACTTCGTATTCTGTATAATAGAATTGTTGTGGAATTTGTATAACACTTCTACCAACATTACCATAATCCTTCAAGGATAATGACTGAAACTCTGTTTCATGATATTTTCTACGCCAAAAGATTTTGTAGTAAACTCCTGGACCATTTTGATCTGAGGGTGGTAAAGGATCCCATTTAATGGTAAGGTCTCCAATTTTCCCCCCTCCACCACCTATATTAGATGGAACTTTAGTTGGTTTATCTGATGGAGTGCTATATTGCGGCGAAGGTGAAGAAAATAAGCTGTATCCTAATTCATTATAAGCAGATACAGCAAACGAGTAAGTGGTATAAGGATTTAAAATATTCTCTAAATATGCTTCTTTCCTGCCATTATATCTATCTACTTCCACAGCAGTAATATCTGAAACAATATGCACGTCAAGAGGCTGTTTACCACAGAATGTATAAGAAACAAATTATGGATTTTTTTACATACTTTCTATGATATTAGACCATGTATGGTTCCAATTGGTTCTTGCGCTTACTGTATACATAGTAATGGGTTTACCATTCAAAGCACCATCTGTCCAACGTAATGTTGTGGAAGTTTTTACAATATTTACAACTTGTACACCTCCAGGTGGTCCTGGCGGTCCTTGTACTGTAATTATTGTTTTGCTAGAAATTTTCCCCACAGCACTTTTAATTATACATTCATACTCTCCAGCTTCTGCGAACGTAGCATTTATTATATTAAGTTCTTCGCCATCAATATGCAATCTTGGATTATTCAATAAATCTTCATCTCTGATAAGTAAACCATTGTGCTTCCAAATATAAGCAACATCTAGGATTTCATCTATTTCTCCCATACAACGCAAAGTTTGATTTTGCATTACTGCAATAGTTATGTGTTGTGGTAATCGCTCCAGAAATTGTGGCCCATCTTTATAGAAAATCAATATTTTACGTGTAAATGAATAAAATCAATATCAGATATATATATACGCACGAACGCACGCACGTACGTATACAGGGTGTTCGCGCGAACACTGAACAGTTCGTTATTTTTTAAACTATTTAAAATACGAGAAAACTGTTTACATAAATAGTTTTCGAGATATTGCGCTTATAAACTTACTGATTTCTGCAGGTGGTCTTGTTAGCGCTCTAAGTGCCACGTAAATCAGTAAATTTGTAAGCGCAATATTTCAAAAACTATTTGAAAAAGGGTGTATACATTACTGAATTCGACTTGAGATGCACTATCAAGTGATCTGACAAAAAATACATAATTCCATTTAAAAAACCAAACTTGACCTTTACATCTCAAAATAATAATGTTAAAAAAAATTCATCGTATCCCGTTAATTAGCCCCCTCGTACCATTCAATGTTATGTAAACAGTTTTCTCGTATTTCAAATAATTTAGAAAATAACGGACTGTACAATGTTCGCACGAATACCCTGTATATATAATTATAAAAGTATAGACTTTACGTAAAACTATCAGTCGCCCACGAGTTTCATCACTTCCATACTGGTTCGTTGCAGTACACGCGTATGTGCCTTCGTCATCTCTAGAAACTGGGCTTATAATAAGACTACCAGTTTCTAAAATTTTTCGTCTACCACCAGAGCCAATCACATTTCCATCTTTTTTCCAGACAAATTTCGGCCTGGGTGCAGCTTCAGGATTACAAAAAATTGTAACATTGCCTTTTTCTGCTGCATATGTCTCAGGTTCCAAAGGTCGCTTTTTAAAGGATGGTTTTAATGCTATAATTCAAGAAAAAGTTCAAATAAAGCGGTCAAGTATTATACATAATTTAAGGGTGTCTATGTTGGTAATATCACAATTGTGCTAGTTAATTGAAAGAAAAACATAAAGCATTAAATACAGTAAATCGTAGATGAGTGTTCGAAGGCTCCTCGGCACTGAGATAGTCATGTTCACATTCAGACGTCATGCCCCCCTGTCACCACTAGGGGTTCCCCCGTCGAACCGCGTTAGGCCCAGTGGTAGGGATGACGTCTGAACACTCACAAAGGAAGGGCCCGAACTGCCGACTTCGATTTTAACGGGGTTTTTAATACGATGATAGTATACAGGTTTCTAATGATACATGTGAAATATTAGATGTAAACACTGGATAATTTTAAAGATATAAACCATTAATGTTACGTACTTTTAAGATGTACTGTGAAATATAAGTCAAACTTAACGAAGTACAGTAGAAGCTCGTTTATTACAGACTATTTTATTGCAGCATAGGAACGCCCTTCGTTTACACGAACAGAATACATACGATGTCGCGTTTAACTTGCATATTTTTCGTCACGAAAATTATGGTATATGTAATATTGTTTTAATATTATGTTTCAATATTGAATAACTTCCGTGAATAAACTTTTTTGATATCTCTAAAAATAACGTAGATAATAATGATGGTAACTGTGATCGAACAGTGCGCACATCCATCCCACCCTATATATAGCTACGTCAAACAACTAAACGGGCAATTAGCGGGGAGAGCGCGTGGGCGATTGGAGCTCGTTTAAGCCCCGAAGGCTGAACAAAAAATGAGCTTCTACTCAATTTTACTGTACAAGGTTGTTGGGTTGGTAAATCGGAAGTCCTGGAGTCAATTCTCCATTTCACCGAAATATTTTTGTTTTACTTTGCTAACGCAACTTTGATAACAGTGACTTATATTCATAATATATCTTGAAGGTTTAATATATTAAGTCAGACAGTTAGAGTCTCCTTATCAGTCCCGAGGAGCTTTCAAACACTCATCTATGATTTACTGTATTAGAAATAAACACTGGTAAATTGTTCATATTTTGAAGAAGATGGGTGTTGTAAACTGAGTATCATTAAAACTAGTAACATTTTCCATATTACATGTAAATATATCTATATATTTGTGTGGGACTGGAATCCCTGGACCCATTAAGAAAACTTAGGTACATCCGAATAAATTACTAAACTTGCACAGTATGATTAACTTTTAAATTGTGTTGCATGAAAAATTGATATATTTAGTTCAAAATTATAGTAATTCAAATCAGCTGATGTTTAGTCTTATTTTTATCTGAAAGATTTCGCCAATTATATGTAAATGTTCTCATAAACATTTTTTAAAGTCTACAAAATGTAACCTTCATTTCTAGTAGTTTTTGATTTCTATTGTTCTTAGTGAGGTGCTCACTTTCGAGTTTTCAATTCAAGATCAAGGTAGCAAAAACCTCCTGATCGAAAATGCATATATAATTCATGCCTGTACCACAAGTCTATACAGATATTTCATAGTACTTCACGAATATGTAATAAAAAGTGTAATTCAATTATTTCATAACCGGATATGTCACACCACACATTAATGCTCTACTGTCATTGATGACAAACTTCTTTTATGCAACAGACATTCCTTGTGTCCACAAATACTTTGTAGCAAATAGTTTTAGTTCTTGTTCCATTTTGACAGTGTGCATTATAAATTAAGAACTAATTTATTTTTTTGAATTGCTGACATGATAGATGATCATGTTAAAGTAAAATTATTTGTGTTTTTACAGGTTCTCAAGTGCGTACAGTTGTACCATCAGTGTTACTGAATGTTTGGATCTCTTTGAATTTTTAACTTGATACCCTACATACTAAATTTTCAGAAACACAGACAAATGTTATGTAAGGTAATTGTTAAATTTACGGCCAATAAAGATTAATAGATGTTTACCCACAATTCAGTCTTTTTTCTAATTTTAATGCAAAAATATATATTTCATTGAAAAAATGAAGGTTATATAACATATTTAAGGAATAAATATAAATTATATTTAAGGAATAATCAAAATGATTCCATTTACAATAAAAATACACACAATATTACTGTGCTTCCCAAAACTATGAACCTTTTGTAAATGATAACTTTTCATACCTCAAATAATTTATAAGAAAACATAACTTGTGCACTATAAATCAAAAAGTTTTAAACAACATAGAACAGTAGTTACTGATAATGTAAGTTAGTTATCCAGGCCAGTTAAATACAAATCTTTTTCTCAACTTTAATTAGACTTAAGCTAAATCATTGAATAAAAACTTACATAAAACTCTGAGTTGTGCAGATGAGTATTTTGTTTTCAATTGATTCTTTGCACGACATTGGTACATAGCTGGATCTCTTTCTGGATCTAAATGTTTTATGCTTAGAACATTGTCTTGTATAAAATAACGATCTTTATCTTCAGGGTGCAAAATTTCCATATCCAATAATTCACCGTTTTTAAACCAACTGTAAGTTACATCTGGTATTCCAAATGCTTCACAAGTCCAAGTTAATTCGCCTCTATTATCCATGTGTTTATCCACTAATGGAATGGTGAAATTGGGAGCTGCTTGTATAGTTAGCCTTACAGAATTTTCAATTGCTAATCTATCATTGTGAACTCTACAGATGTATTCTCCTTGATCATCAACATGTACTTTTGGTATTATTAATACTCGATTATAACTGGTTACATGTGCTCCACGTGGTAATGGCGCACCTCTTCTTGTCCAGTTATATGATGGAACAGGACTACATTAATTAAAAAAATATTTATATTTTAATTATGTTGTAACATACTATTTTCCCTAATAATTACATCATTTGGTTCATGGAATGTGAATTCTTTTGCGTCTTTCCGACAAAGGCAAAACACAATGATAAGCGAGTGAGTAGAAATGCAAGCCCGATGTTGCAGCAAGGGTGATGATATCACTGTATGGAGTTTGATAAAGCACGATTCTAAGTAGTAACAATTTCTACTAATGATAAAATATTCGATTGAAGTTAACTAACACTTCTTATTTGAGACAAGGCTAAATGCGTAAATGCACGATAATAGTACAAATAAACCAACGCTACAATATTAGGTACTTATAAAAAATGACTTTCCCTTTTTTTACTTTAGTAGAATTCAAATAAGTTTTACTGTGTCATGTATAAAAAAAATGTATCTCGACCATGTATATATTTATTGCTGGTAAAAAAGTGAATGAACTTACTATCCAAACGCAATACATTCAAGTCTAACTTCCTCTCCAGCAACTGGTGCCTCTGGAAATACTTTTGGAAAATTATTGGGAAATTTTAATTGTTGAAATGAAGCTGAAAAGAAAAAAGAAATAAGAAGGATTAAAGATATGTAAAAATTTAAAATGTATTTTAAAATTAGAAAATGTACTGCATTTTTAAAAATTAATATTACCATGCTTAAATCAATATTAAAAGTTTAAAAAACAGAAAAAAGTAATTACAATGTGAATCAACCCTCAATGGGAAGAATGGTCCATTACGACCAGTATCAGATGCAACACTTTGTACATTACAAGAATAATTTCCACGGTCAATCATTTCCAATGCAGAAAAATAAAGGGCCCCATCATGGGAAACGAAGACACGTTTATCTTCTTCCACAAAGTTAGGGAAATAGTCACGTGCCCAGTAATATTTAACTCCAGGAAAATGTTGTGGTGGATCACAGTACACAGCTTTACCCCAATTTTGATCACCACGCTCTTCTGAGCGTTTTAAATTAAATTCCAATATATAACCAAATGATAGTTCAACACTTTCCGAAATAATAGTACCAAACTTATTTGTGGTTTTGCAATGATATGAACCTCTGTCTACTGTCTAAAACAGTTAATTACTATTCTTAGCATCATTATACTTAACACATAATATTCACAAACATCAAATATAATTACCTGGTCAGGTTCATAAATAATTAATGTACCACCACTCACTGTATATCTAACATTTTGTAGCGGATCTATTTTTGTTGCAATTAATCTATCATTTTCATAATCCTCCTTAAACCATTCATATGTTGGTGCAGGGTAACCACCCGCAAGGCAACTTAAAGAAACATCATTGTTTGTTTTTCTTTTTGTCACATCAAATACTTTATCTACAGGTTGCTTTATAAAATATGGTCCTCTGGGTATTTGGTTAGGGTTATCAATTTCAACACCATATTGATAAGTACGATCATCTTCAACTAAGTTATGCAAAGTAGTGATTGGAGCTTCACAAATGTACAACAACTTTTCTCTAGCTGTTACTTTTTCTAGTCCCCATCGTTGTAAATTATTGTGGTAAGAATATACGAGATAATCTTTACCAATTATATTATCATTGGACTCAGGCAAGAATGCATTATCCATGTTTAGTAACTGAGTGTTATCACCTTCATTCATCCAGTTTCCATTTTGATGTTTAATGCCAGTGTACCATTTACGATGTTGAGGATCTTGCCATAATAATTGATATAATACAAATCCATGTTCTTCCACAGAATTAATTGTAATAAGATCACTCTGATAAGCCTGACAATTTTTTCTAGCCTCGTCCCTTTCTCTAATGGGACTTTTTATAAAACGATAACAAGATTCTTGGAATTTTATCCAATGTTGTGGACATTGATACAATGTTTCTCCATATAATATATTTTGAGTGAATATACCAGTTGAAACAACTAGGATGATTATCAAAACTATTTGTATATGATACATTGTTACATGTATTTCGATATGGTAGATGGATTATTGCAGTACCTATAGAAAAGTAGGTAAAAATTAGTATCCTGTCTTATTATTACCCAAATGAAAACATAAATTATAACAAGCCCAGAATACAATAAATCTAACAACTTAGGCAACTAGTTATTTAAAGTCATACAAAAACAGTATCAATAAATAAAATCTAAAATTGACTCAATATTAAAATTCAAAAAGGGTTAAAACAATGTGCACACATTTTTTTAAAACAAGAATAATACTGATAAGCATTAATAAAGATAAAGATAAATAAAAATAAAAATAAATAATATTGATATGCTTTATTTGAATATCTATACTAATAAATTAAATTACCAGTACAATTATAACATTAATTACTGAAGAAATTCCAGTAAAATTATATAGAAATATGACATTATAAAAAAAATTAAATTATCTTAATATCTTATGTTTTTACACCTTTTTAAATAAAAGCTCTAAGCAAAGGTGAACAAACAATAATTCCACTCAAAAAAGATAGATAATCTTAAAATTTCTGAAATGACTATTCAGATTATTTTGACAATTATTTAAAATATGTTGCAAATATATTTACATATTACAAGCTTATTCAAGTATACTAACATCTTAAAATATAAAATCAAAACTGAAAACAAATTGGTACTTTTGGTAGAAGATTATTGAAGGATGAGTACAAAATGATAGCACAGAAGAAAGTCTTATCCAAATTATTAATAGTACTAATTTCTTTTTACTTTCCATTTGTTGGTATTCCAATAAAATAAACAGAAACATAGGATGATACTAGAGAAAGTTAAACACAGAAAGACAGTTATTATTAAACATATAAATCTTTTGATTTAAAACTTATAACTACTGTAAAGAGAAGTTGCCTGGGTAGTTATAATTTATTGAAAGATGTTAAAAGTAACAATGAAAACAGAAGTATCAGATATGTTATAGGATCATTTGTTTTCGATAGATGAGCAATAAATATTAAATAATACATACAAATCAACTTGAATAATAACTTAGGAATTCAATAATATTGAATAACATGAAAACTAAATAATACTTAATTAGTATAGTTAGTGTACTAAAAAGAAATTCGAATGTAAATCTAAAGATGTTAACTTTAAAACAAAGTAAAATTGCATTTTAAATGTCTAAATACAAAAATGGGTACACTGAGGGACTAAAAGCAGATAAACAGGAAATAGATAAGATACTTAGATTGTTTAAAATCAAATCTAATATGTATATATATTTTTTAGGCACACTACCAAATATAACATTAAAGAAAGCAATTATTTCATTTTTCTATTGAAATCTTACTGATGCTAGACAATTCAAAATTGAAATAGTTATTTATATACATTTAAAGAGAACATGTTTTTCTTCATGCACACATATTAATGATTTCAAACAATAACACATAAACTGTCGTGTAGAAAAAATGCTCTCTGATTCTGTATGTTATGTTAATTTAAAACAAATCACTGTTATAATTCTTTTTTAAGTTTTAAGTATATCTGCAAGTGAAAATACACAGAGAAAGAAATTATGTTTAACTTAGAGCCTTACAAAATTATACGAATAATAAGTGAATATATTCATAGTTTGCTTATGAGTGATTCACTCAATCTAAAATTACAATTGGTTATGACTGATCAACATAAATTATGTTTGATTTTTTATAACTGGTAATGAACATATTTTCTGATATGAGATTCTCTTTATATCTTTTTATATTTAACCTTATCGAACATCTTGTATATCTAATATTTATTCATATTTTTAATGCTGAAATGTAGTATACACATATTTTACATGATCTAGCACTTAAAATTTGTAACAGTATACAAAATTTTTATATTTTTCAACAAGTATATCCTAGAAAATAAATAAGTTTCTAATATAAAATAATCTTGATAAGTAAATATTCATAAATAAGCGATTAAGTGTTTCCAACATACATATGCACCTATTTACATGGAAGAGAGGAGTTAGGGAGTGGCAGTACAGCATTCGAATGTCAAATTTCGTCAAATACATATAGACTTTAAATTGCTCTTAACTATAATTATTAAGAATGAATATTCGTTACCTTTAAATACACTTATTTAATCAAATTTATTTCATATATAAAATTTAGTAAATCAATATTCAACTAATATAAACTTCAGCGTCCTTTTGCTCTTATAACACATGAGGATATGTATGTACATAAGAACATGTGTATGATCCATACTAATTTCACTTCATTCCGAGAACAATATAATTAAACAATAAGATTTTACGTTTTTTAAATACGAAAATTACTTAAACCTAAATTCCAAGGGCGAAAACAATTACACAATACATTGATAAACAAAATTATAGTTTTCCACGCCACTCCAAGTGTCCGAAATTGGGATCTGACGTTCGCCATGTGACACCTGGTGGCGAAAAGAGTAAGCTGTTCAACTTACCCAGTACTCATAGTAATTATATAGTTAATAGGATTGTTAATGTTCTTTATAGTATGAGTTCTAAAGGTTCCACCCCCATATCAGATCCCAATTTGCTGGCCTGAATCATGATGTAAGGGTAAGGCATAGACATATCACCGACTAGGTATAGGATAGACCTATCATCTTATGAGACTTCGTGTCTCATGTTCTGAAATACCGATAGTGTAAAAAGTCAGGGATTTTCTGCTGCCCTCTACGTTATGAGAACGGTGAATTTGTGAACTACGTTAAATCTAAGAAGGGACCATGGTCGTGAACGGATTCTCTTCCGTCCGTTCGCTATAAAGTAGACGTATTAGAAAGGAGTCTTGGGCTCTAATCCCAACGGACCTATATTCGCTTTTCTTCGCGTACAAAAAAGTTATTGCGTTTAATATTGTTTTTATGAATATGTATATGTATTATTATGTACATTTGAGTAAATTATTTTATTATTCCATTGTTATTACAACAGTTTAACA
>NW_015374181.1:116714-241359 GCF_001272555.1 Dufourea novaeangliae | reverse complement strand
AATATGCACAGTAAATAAATTGATGGTTGTCGAATGCCTGCAACAAACAATGGGTTAGTAACAAGAGAAAGGACGAGTATGAGACGCGCGCCCACCCTCCGCGACGGCTCACGAGAAAGTGAGGAAGCTAACGCCGTTATGTATTGGGCATACGCAGGTTTGTTCATGTTGAATTGTTTTTGCCGACTTGAACGACCTTCGTCGTTGAACGACCCAAACACCGGATGGTGGGCCTGGTACGGCGTACACGGCTCGGTCAATAAACTGTCTGACGCAACGTCACTAGTGCGTTGGACCGACGGAGAGCACCGATACCGCGGCACGCTCTACCGTACTTTCTCGCTCGCACACCTCCCCTCATAGACCACTGAAATTCCTCAGCACGCGTCGACACCGACGGAGAGCACCGGTACTGCGGCTCGCTCGATCGCTTTCGCTCTCTCCCTTTCGCCCGCTCCGACCATCTTCGGCCTCGTTCGGTACGCGTCGACACCGACGGAGAGCACCGATACCGCAACTCGCTCTACCGCTCTCGTTTATTTATGATGTTCATATTCCCCAAATAAATATCATATTTAACTAATTTGTTTAAGCGACATGTTCCTTTTAAAGATTTAGCTCTCCAGTATAAATCCCTAAGACCCTTATTTATTATTCATTTCACAAAATAATTGCAAATATGAAACTTTTTTACCTCTTCTTGAACATTCTAATTTCATAGCCCTAAACTGGGTACCTGAAAGTATTTCATTGAATTTGTGTAAAAGATTTTACTACTTCCTAAAAGATTCCGTGTGATATTTGACAGCATAAAAAACAATGTGTCGATACAGGGTTTGGATTTATTTACGAAACTAATCTGACCAGTTGCTGCATTCTTTGACACTAAGTTTCAAGAAAATAAAACTTCTGTATTTCACTTAATTTGAGAGACACGTAGCTGAATATTAACATATGTTCATTATTTAATTACTCGCAATAAATAAAATTTTTGGAAGTAAATAACGTGTAAGTAAATTCATATGTAAAAATTTACCAATTGCCAGAAAGTAATTGTTCGTGCATATTAAAATTCTTACAATAGGCAGTAAAACTATATAATTAAAAAATCCCATATAAATTATAAATATGTAGATGTTAATGAAAGCGGTGTATATATTCTCCCACATGTAGATTTGATAAACTATTTATGAAACTACATATATTCTGAATTTATCTGTTACAAATATGCAAATGTAAAGCAAGATATAAAAACGAATAAAACAGGAACATGTAAAAAGTAACATTAATAAAAATGTCCATTAACGATGCATTTACAATAAATTGTCTTGTAGTGAAGTGGAAAAATATATACTTTTCCGTTTCATGTTTCATAACTGTCATATTTACCCCTTAACCTTAAACTGTAGCATCGGATATTTTTATTCTCGTTAAATCATATAGATACACGTAATATGAATGGAATATATAACACTTCATTTGTGCTAATAATACTCAGAATTCATGCTTTATCGGTAACGTCGGGTATTGACATTAAAATGGTAACAGGGCTACGTAGCCCTATGAACGTGGGACAGAAAAAAGCATTGGATGATAGGTCTATTATATACCTAGTCGGTGGTACTATCATAATTTCTTTTACAATTGGAAACACAGCAACGCCGGGGCATTATTAAGAAATATATGAAATTTATAAACAAAAATATATGTAAAACAAAATTTCCCAAAAGGCTATAGATATTATTAAATAAATATGCTTCACACAATAAAGTAATATGTAGAGTTAATATAAAGAAATAAAATTTACTTGGATTATTGTACTGATTCTTACATTCGGAGGATTACAATAATCTAAACATTTGAAGGATAGGCGGGAAACTGAGAGACCGATAGATGGGGACTGAGGAGTCGGGAAGCCGGCGAAAGCGAGAGGCCTGAGAGGTTGATATGGTAGGTTGGGTTGGGTATATTCAAGCCGGACTCTCACGTTGTTGCCATTTTTACCTTCAGCACGGCTAGTACTAGAGTCGTCTGTGACGGAACGAACACTAGGTTTACCAACCATAGTTACTTTTTTTTAAATTTGCGGTACCATTATTATAATATTTGTTTCTTTATTATTTCTAAAGTATAATCCAAAAAATAGTAATCAGTAATTAAAACCTGGTAGCTTTTAATTTCTTCTGGTCAATCATACAATATGATGTAATTTAATAGTATTATGTTTTCTACATTTTCAGGTTATGTTGTATATTAAAAACATAAATAGTGACGAAAGTATTATCAAATAGTACTGAAGGAAATAAGTGATAATTTGACCTTTGGACAGTTATACGCAGTAATAATACATATTTGTAGTTGGTAATATTTTTCCTTGTTTAAAATAGTGAATCCTGATACATATGTGAATACACAGATCAACAATATCATGGCTTATGCAAAGAATGAGGTAACAAAAATTATTTACTGATCTATTTGTTAATCCTCGTTGGGGTATTGCAATAATAGTTTCTTTTATGTAAAGTGACCAGACGTTCCGGATTATACGGGGCTGTATCGCATTTAAGTTGTTTGTTCCGTATTGAAAACAGTCTCGGAAAGTGTCCCGAATTGGATATGTAACCTTTTTAACATTTTTCGAGTAATGACGATTTTGTTTAAAAAAAATGCACTCAGCAGAAAAATCTGTAGAAATAAAGTAATTATTTATTTAACATTATTCTTTGAATTGATGGTTGTGTTTGTGCGTGCGTGTACATACAACAACAGTTTATGTTAAAGTTTTTCAGAAAAGACTTAATTAATTTAATACTCTCATACTTCCACTGCTAGCAATTCTCTTTGGTTTTACTAATGGTTACCATATTTAAGCAACTATAGTAAACCTCTACTAACTGTACTAAATTGTTGTACTTGTTCTTTGGTTTTACATTTTTTTGTGGACATCTGCATGTACATACTCACATATGTGCCCATACATACTTAAGTACGTACGTACACATGTCTACCCACTCACTCACATATCTACATGTATATGCATATCCTTAGATGCCTATATTTCATCCCAGAAACTTGCTATCTTTAATACTCTTATTATTTTTCTTTTGTCATATTATTGCACTGTCTTTCTCTGCAATTGCTGCTTACACTTATTTCCTATATGTAATTCTTTCCTTATTCCTTCTAGATTCCTATATCATTTTATGACTTCATCTTTGTATTCCTCTGCTATTATTTTATGTTTCTTAATCTCTATCCTTTTTAATTCCTTATACTCATGAATTAAGTGCCTTAGAGTCCCTGGGTTTCTTTTATATAATTTGCATTTCCTCTCTTCTTTGCTTTCCTCATATCTGTCATCTTCTTCCAGTTTCCACACATAACACTTGCCTTAAGTCTTTGTCTTATTTCTTTTCCTTCTGTTCTTAAATATTCCAGTAACTGTGTATGTGATTCTATCTCCTTGAACCTTTTATTGTATATCACGTGTTGAATTTTTCCATACCATATTAGTCTGTCTCCTTCTAAATTGATTATTTTTAATATTGATGTACATACACAGTCATATGTTTTCTTGGTGAAACTACTAAAATGCTGCCTATTCTCTGATTTCGATGATTTTTGGGTATGTTGCAACACTGAATATTTTGAACAACTTTTTCCTATACATATAAGGGGTGGCCTTGCTTAGTTTCGGAGATATTCGGGATAAACTGCCGAGGTAAAATTTATGTTTAGGGGATGTAGTTCCGATGACATTGTCCTTGACATATGTTGTTAAGGACACCCTCGCAAGTTATCTGCAGAAAGTTTCCATTACCAAATGTTTATTAAAAATTTATTAAGAGAACAAACCATGATACCTTTTTCTTGAACTGTCTCCAACCAACTCTGAATGACTATTTTTTCTTGCACTCTCTCTAATCAACGCTGAATGACTTTTTTTTCTTGAACTTTGACTAACCAATTCTGAAGCATTATATTGGTCGGAGTTGATTAGAGCAGAGGTCGGTAAACTATTTTTGTAAAGGGCCAAATAGTAAATATATTAGCCACATACTTTGAAATTTTTAAAAATTTGAAATTGTACAATCTATTTTTAGCTCGCGGACCGTACAAAAAGGGGCGGCGGGCCGTAGTTTGCCAACTCTTGGGTTAGAGTAACCGGTTGGAATAACTGGTATATATTAAGATTTACTTATGAGTTGGTTCTTAGCAACGCTTGCGTGAAATAATTACAAATTAATTATAAAAATAATGATAAATTTAATAAACATAATAACGAATGTAAAAAACAATTTTAAATGTATATTATATAGTGTGACCCGGTTCACGTTAATAAGTCTGCTAAGAATGAATCGTTACTCTGTCGCAGTTAAGTAAACAAGGATAAGCGGTCGGTATTCGGAAAAAACAGTGACGCATACGTGGCCATAGGCGCACAACTATAGGCCGAATTTATTGCCTAGTACCGACAATTTTTCGCAAATATCTGAGAAACTAATAATACTGTCCACCCCTTATATGTATAGGAAAAGTTGTTTAGAATGTTAAGATTTAGAACATATCCAAAAATCATCGAAATCGGAGGGTAGGCAACTTTTCTGCAGTTCGACCGTTTTCTTTTGAGACTGTTATTGTCTATGTAGTTAATTTTTTGTTAGAAAATAGTAGTTCTTATCTTTTTTTTTATTAAATTGGGATGTTTTTTTTGTAATTTTTATATTAGTAAACACAAAAAGATAGTCCAACACATTTCATAGACACAGAATTAAATAAACTAAGCAAATGGCGTCCTCATAAATGTGTTACGTATTTGTTTTTTATTTCTCCTTGGACATTTTCTGGTTTCCAACATGAAACATCTGGTCACTTTACTTTATAATTTATGTAAAAGTAATACTTGTTACGCGGAATTTGGCTTTCGGGTCCTGGTCAGGCGTGTGACCGTGGTCCGCCGCGAACAAAGCCCCTCTCTCGGTTTCCGCGACTATTCGCGCCTCCGCACGTTGAACGCTTGGCACTCCCCGAATGCCAGTATCGGGTAGGACTTCCGATACCTTCGAAATTTACTAAGAGTGGAGGCTACGAGAGAGTCTGTTACCGGCTAGCACGGACAAGGGTCGAGGTTCGCAAGTAGGATGCGGAAAGTCTCCTCACGACAGGAGGCGGTTGGCGAATAAATCGAGATCGTCTTGCGTTAATTTAGACGTTTATTAACGCCACACGTCTACCCTTGAGGGTAACGCTAACAAAGGTCGACCGGCCGCCTCACGAGGTCGGCTCCTCCACCGTTGGTTGGCGGTGTGGTCCTCTCGTAAGGTGGGCGACCTTTATCCCAATAATCCAAATAATCGGCCGATATCCAATAACCTAATAGCGGCTCCTGGTCAGGGTGGAAGAAAACGGTTCCGGAGTCGGGTGTCGCTACATGCTCGTTACGGCCCTGTAATTATGCGCAGATGCTCGGTGCGGTAAAAGACGCGGTTAGTCGCTGTTTAAATGTTCGCTAATTCTCGGTATTCCTCTAGAAGCGCTCGTGTGCTGCCAGTGCGTGTGAGAGCGCTGTTTTGCGGGGCAGAGGACAGTCCGGTTCTATTCGTACTACACTCCACGTTCGAATTTGGAGCGGTCGCGTTACGCTGTGAAAAAGCAGCGTAACATACTTGACATGCGTTCTTGTAAATATGAAGTATAATGTGTAGTTTATATGCATATACTTAGTATCATAAATATTTTTCATAAAGATATTGCTAACACATATTTTCAAATTCATTTAAAGAAATGTAAAACTGTGTTTTTAAGTCTAAGAAATGCTATGTATATACAAAGTATCCTTAATAAACATTAATATACCGAGTGTTTTATGAATATATTGCCTCAATATTTAAACTGGTTCTGATAGTTTAATAATCAAATGTTTCAAACGAAAGTTCATTGGTAACAAATGAAGAATGTATTGACATGAACAGAATTTTGGAAAGATCTTGTGTTAGAAACTGAAATTGTTTTGTGTTTTTAAATATCACATAAAAAAACGACTTCGATAATGACAAAATGTGTCATTTTCATTATCGATCTTAAAATTATTTAATTTGTATCTGAAGTACAGTCGCTGATACGTAACATTGACAAATGAATGTGTTTATAAAACGTAAACAAATAAAAAAGACCAAATAACTGTAAATGTTTTGAAAGACAAAAGTAATTAGAGTAAGTATTATAACTGCGTTCCATTTGTTGTATCTATTAATCAGCAGGTATTTCATAAACTATTTATAGTAAATAACCCTAGAAATAAAAATATAAAGGGTGTACGCCTGGTGAACGAGCTGTGTACGAGCCATTCCACGTCAAAACACACAGGGAATTGCGGTCATAGTCACCGATTCTGTTCAAATTTACAGCATTTAATGATAACCACGAAGAAATGGACCTTGTCAAACTTCGGCTTTCTATCTCGAACCGTTTCCGACATATTTAATGTTACAGTTCTGAAAAATTGGACGAAATCAGCCTACGCATCACTTCAACCGCACTATTTTGGTTATTTTTAAACATAGAGCATTGATCTTGCTCTCACTTTAAAGTTAAAGTAACTCTTTATCTAACTGTACTCACAAAATATTGTTCATCGTTAATAAATACAATAATAATTAAAGTAACATTTTCAAATGCCGATTTGACACTATTCCCACCCATGGATCAATTTGGAAAAAATACCACTGGTTTCCTCGAATTCTTCTTCCTTCAGCTTTAAAATATGTGTAGGGGTTTTTAGTGAATAGAGATATTTTTTTTAAAGCAAGAATATTTAATAACGGAAAAATAAGGAAAAAACAAAATCACACACAATAAACTTGCTCGGTCGCTTTCTAAACTCGCTTGTTGACTTCTCCCACGACACTCGACGCTCTCTCGATTCATAGTCCTCTTCTTCGCATCTCCATTCCCGAAAACCGACCTCCTCATGCACACACTTATTCACACCGATAACATAGACACGCACTCCTTAAGACCTATAGTTCCTCGAATCCACGAAGCAGCGACCCCACATGTGCTTCCCGTAAAGATGGAGCGATTTCCGGAACATTAAAAAAAGTAAAGTTTACCATGATGTACGTCGCGTGGCGTATGCCCAGTAGGGTGGACCTTAGCTATACCTAGGGAAAAGTTTTTTGCGAGATTTTTTTCACGCCGCCCCCTACAATTGTTCCATTGGGTAACATAATAATTGCTGTAAAAGATGAAGTTGATCAGATAACAGGAAGACGTGGCACATCCACGTTGAAGTTTGAAATAAATATGAAATTTGGTATAAATGGAAATATGTGAAGAAAAGACTGTGAATTATGCTTAAATGTTCTTCTTGTACACAATATTGACAATAATAGTGCCACAATATAATTTTTTCAATATAATAGTTAAGTAATACTTATGTTTTTTTTTAATTATGTATGTTAAATATTATATTTTGCGTAATTTACTGAAAGTATCAATTCTTTCAGTTATTTTCTTATATTATTTGTAAATTAGTAATAATATTAATTTAAATAGTTGATGAGCGAATGTTCGACATTAATATTTCATCTTTAATAATAATATCCATATGTTTAACTTAGAGTGGTGAATATTATACCATAAGGAGGCGAAGAAAAGAAATACGGTTATTGAGTTTAAACACTTTTTAATAGACGCAAAACAACAATTCTAAAAACAAATTACAAATTTTTCATTGGAGTAGTTTTTTTTGTGTCCGGAGAGCGCTTTCTTTAATCGGATACAATTTTCATTATAAATTGTTTCTCCTGTTCATTACATGATAGTGCATCATTAAACTCTTGCATGAGTTTGACTCCCCGTTCTGCCGAATCATTAACTACAGCTAAATTACGTACTATATTTACGCCAACATTATAATTAGGATGACTTGGCCAGTCTGAAGGATCCTTATTTATAAAATCTATGGAAACTGAACACATTCATATAAGACTCCAACGGAGTTTCGATTAATTCTTGTGCATCTTCAGACGATGATGATGATAACTTCGCTGTTTCTTCTTAATTAAATGATACATATAAAAACATGAGAGTAAAGAAACGTAATATCGGATAAGACAAATTACATAACTATGTAAAAATACATCCCTTGTAAACTTGCTTAATATTTCTCACGTCTCAACTGTTCTTTTTCTTGACGAAGTGTTTGTCGTCTTTCCTTCTCTAATAAGACGCGGTCGCCTCTGGAAGATCTGGGTCGTCCTTGTTTCCTTTGATTTATAAAGGACGCTTTATTTTCTTCAATACTCATCATGTCCAAATCATCATCATGAGCAATGTCGAAAAGATAGTCTAATTTTTTAAGAAAATCGTGTTCCCGTTTTACCTTCCACTCCTGGTATAATGCTTCCGTTTTTTCAATGCTCCTATCTAATTTCCGTGTTGGAATATGAGCTTTCTCCCATAGAACCTTGACTTCTTTCATAACCAGGTGAACACTTGAGCGAAGATTTAATTTTACTTTACGCAGTTTGTAAAATAACACGCGTAAGACATGTCCATTAGATGGCAACTTAGCACCAATGATTTGACTTTCTTCATGGTCGAGAAGATAGAAATTTTCTCTTCCTCTGGTTTTAATTTTCGATTTGAATTTTCACAGTTATTGTCACGATCACGCTGTATTGTTCTCTCTGAACGCTAAGAATAAACTAGCTGAATCGGTATTCCTGCAAGGGCTTCTAGGCTAGGCGCTCTGCCCTTTCCTAAACGGTATTTCCTTCTCCACACGTAGGGACCTAACGATTCCTGATTCAGAACTCTTGAGGAGTTCGAGTATTATATCTGGGCAGCTGTGACTGCATTTTCAAGGCTAAGGATTGATTCACAGAAAATTCTATAACATACAGCGTGCAGTCGATGTCGAAGGCCGTATCTCATATTTCGGTGTTACTGCGGGCCAGTTAATGAGAAATATTCTTAATTCGTACAAATTAAATTTGTGTTTTAATGTACATATGGACAAAACTAAATACTAAATAAGTAAAGAATTATGCTATTCTCAAAAATATAAAATATTTCACTTAAATTTGCTGAAACACACTACATTTAGCGTGCAGTTACTCCTATTTCAAAACTTCGCATTCGATGTGCCACGTGTTCCTGACGTCCAATTGATCTTAAATTTTGTATACATTATTTTTTTACGAAATGGAACAATTTTAGGGGGCAGCGTGCTAAAAATTACATAATTGAAAAATAAGGTCCACCCTAGTGTCCAGTGCCTACGCGCCGCGCCGTCCTACTATAACGGGTGGCGCACAATGGTATTGATTTCCCAAGATACACCTACTTATCATAACATGTAGAAAAATATATGTATATTTTAGACTACCTAAATTTTTATATCAAATGTTTTGTTACGTCATCCTATTTATTTTCCTGCTATTTATTTGGCAAATTAATGTCATTTCCTTACTTCCAAACTGATGATTTGCATCTGTAATTAGAAAAAATATACAAACTCAAATGGGAATCTAAAGCTATTAAAATGTGTATATTGTTGTGTGAAAGAGAGGTATGGGGCATTCTATTCGAAATTGAGAGAGGGACCGAGAACTTTGTCGAGGACAGTTAGCCACCAGCGAATTATACTAATCATTAGATATATATTATTTTACATAAGACGGGTTCCAATTATTCAATTTGAACTCAGATTCCTACAATATCAAATATAATAATTCTTTTAATATTGGAAAAATCAAAATTCCAGTTAGTCGTAGTTTATACATATTTCGGCATATAGTTTTCATATACAAATCTACAAGAAAATGGATTAACATTTGACCAGAAAAATAAGGAAAAAGTGCTATTTTTTAGATGTCTTGTTTCAATAAATAGATTATTCTGGAATTCAATCACATAGCTGGATTCCTTATCAAAACACACACAATATTGCAAATTATGCCATTTTTATATCTCTAATATTTACCGAGATATTTGACCGAATACAGTTCGCGCCCCCAAATTTGAGGGTTATTTTCACCCCTTTAACGTGGATAAGAGCAGCTAAAAAAAATACGTGTCAAGTATTTTTATGGAAACTATAATTTTACACAGTTGCATAGAAATCAGCGATTGTCAATTCGGTATGTTCCCTTGTCAGAGGTAACACTGACTCATATTACTACCCAAATTTCTGTTTGTCCGATTTTGCTTTAATTTAGAAAAAGTAAAAAAATCAGAATTTCTGTAGGGTTCACAATATTTATCTTCATGGAACACATTTGACATGAAATTCCTCAATGTTATATTCGTACCTCCTCTATTATTCAAAAAGCGCTTGTCTATGTCATGACTATCTTATGTATATGAGCGCTTGTTGTTGTGTGGTGGAAACAATTGTATCTGACATTCTGATTGTTGAATATGATGGAAAACTCATATAAAATATTTCGAATTTGCAGGAAAACAATATTTTAGAAGCAACTACAGTCTTTTTATTGATGAAAAAAGGTTTTCCTATATCCCGAAATGTAAGAGCTCAGTGGATGGTAGAGCATTTAGACACTGTAATACCTATTCAGTGTCCAAGTTCAAAGCAGAAAGAAGCAGAAGAATTGGAAATAGTGTCCGTACTGCCAAAAAATAAACCGGAATCTTGGTCAGCTAAAACAAGTCACCAATACCTTTATAAAGTGACTTCTACAACATCCATAATATTTTTAGCGCACAAGTACAGAATAGTGCTTAATTTGGACTTAAGTCCTTCTCTCGCAACCGTTGTAAGTACTGTGCCTAAATGTAAAATAACTGGAACCTGATAATGTATCACTTTTGTTATACAATTTTATTAATATTTCTTAAATTACTATACGCTGATACTCTGTTTATTAATATTTTGTAGCGAGTGTCAGTAATATATATGTTTAAAATCACTAAAAATCGCCCTTTCAATGGCAAATTGAATTTAGTTTTATACATTATAAATATTCCACACGTAGTACGTATGCGGATGGACTGATTTGTTGGAAGAAACTTAGACAGGGTCAGTGCCGGCGCTAGGTTATTTTGCGCTTTAGCCCAAGCTCATTAACGCGCCCCCTATTTTACAAATTAGTTACATTTTTTCAAAATTGATAATATAAAAAAAGAAAACAATAATTTGAATCCACATATTTATTATCAATTCCACGCAAAAAGTTACACATAGATCATAAAATTAAAATTTAATTTGTCGTGCCAATTTTCCTCGCAAAATTTTCTACTAGTTCCTTCAAATCAAGTGTTGAAGCTTGGTTGTATGTATATTTTTATTTATTGCGTTAAACAAAATGCTATTATTATTATATAAGTTGCACCGTTCAATAAGACCGGCTAGATTTTTACACCTTCTTCCAACTACTTAATGGTAGCGCCGGCCCTGGACAGGGTGTTCAGGTACCGTTGTCAGAAACGTTAAGGGGTGATTTTACATGGAGAAACAAGACGAATATAAAAAAACGACTAAATTGTGTTGGATGCTTCGTTTTTCATATGTTAATTGGTAAAAATGCGGATGAATTACTGCTCAAATCAGTCACTGACGCCGGCAGCGCTGTAACTTTGAAATGACGACCTACGCCGCCACGCAATACTCCAATAGTTTCTTTTAAAAGTTCATATAAGACTTAACCGTCACTTATCACATTTCTATAATATCTCGTATTTTAAAACCATAGATAGGCTAGGAGGGTGACTCTGGGGGGGGGGGGGGTATGTTTGATGTCCCTATTAATAATTCCCATCCGTAGTAGCCTTAGTTTGTTTGAAACAGTCGAGAGAATTATATCGCAAATTTGTGTTTGGGTATGCCATATCCAGTGTGATGAGGACATTAAAAAAAATTATTTCTGTAGAACACAAAATTAATGTAAGTATTGCCTTAATTAAGTATTTTTGTTGTAAATGTATCCTAGAATTGAATTACCGAAAGTAAAACGTGAAAAAGTATTAAAACAATACAATTTTTTTACCTTGTAGTATAGTGTAACGCCCGAGTTACAGGAGTTGCGACGTCCAATGGATGACCGGTTTCCTATGGACAATTTTATGTGGGGTTTCGTGTGAAGGCAGTTTTAAAATTCATGGGCAAATTTATATAATGCACATAAATACCAAAGGTGGTTGCCACCTCGCGCTCTGTCACCTACAGCTCGGCCAGTTTGACAAACATGTCCGTCTTTGACCACTCACAAGTTCCCAAATACACTCACACCTGTTTTTGTGCGATTTTTTATGCGGTATATAAAAAAAATGTCCACCGAAATGCATAATATGAATAAAAAGTAATAAAATGTACGAAATAACAAAATAAAAAAAATTATGAAAGTCAACTCTGAATGAGTGCGAGGTAGCATCTTAAAGTGACGAAAGTGATTTTGAATCAGCTCACCACAAGAAAATTCGCGTTCTTGACTACGAAGAATAATTTTTATATGTAGATTTTGGAAAGTTTCGTATGTGTAATATATGATATATAAGTAAATAAAATATTTAAAAATGTTCCCATGTGTAAATTAATTTTTTTATCTTGTTTGGAAGAGTAATTTCTAGTTACATCGTAAGGTTTTGAGTTATTTTCTATGTGAGACATTTTTTTCTGCGGTCCCTATTCACAGCATAAAAAGTTTTTTTTTTAAAAATGTGTTACGAACAATAGTTTTTATAGCTACTTATGAAGTTTCGGAATATTTTTTTTGTACGTCATCTTTTACGCGGTCCCTATCACCCGCACCAAAACAGGTTTGAGTGTACACTATTCTAAGCATGAGGGCAAATCCCATTTCTGAATTTGTAGGAAAAAAAGAATCGGTTTATCGGCTACCGGGAATCAAACCGGTGTTATTCACTTTTCGGACGATTGCTCTTATTTATTTTTTAATAAACATGTTTATTGCAAAAGTTTAGTACATTTAGTTAAATTGGTAACAATAAACATAGAAAAAATACCAAACGGCTATTGCAGCTTATATCTATTTGTGCACTCGCTTATGTAACTTATAGATAAACATCTTTGGTTAATATATAACGTTTAGTATTAATAACGCTTAAAATATAACAAAGTAATAGTAATTAACTCTAATCAGTCTTTGGATATTAGGAATTCGGGGAAAAGCAACGTAAGTATAAAAACCCCTTCAACAGTCTTTGGTATAACAATACTTATAACTAACTTAATACTAAGGGAGAGGAAAAGAGGAAGAGAGAAGAAAGAGAAAAAGGAGAGGAAAAGTATTATATATACACTATATACAAAATAATTTAACTTCCCTACATAGAAAAGTTATCGTCTAATGTTGACCACAACCCCTTCAAAGTACTTAGAATTACTATGGTCGAAGAGAGCTTATTCTGCGCTCTCTAAGGTCAGCTAAATAAATGTCATTGATCGACAACCACCAATACTTTTTGAAGTTCAGTCTGTGGAAGTCCATATGATCAATGTCCGGTAGCGCCAAAGAGAACTTAAAGTTATTATTATTTATAATAAAATCAGAATGATGAAACGCAATTCTTTTATTTGCTTTATTCCGTCTTCAGTGGTAAATGAGATTTATGTTGTTCGCGTTTTGCCTGGGGCGATAAGTATCCATTGGTAATTTGACGTTGTGAGACAAAGGGGTCCTGTATTAAAAGAGTATGTCATTCTTAATCAATGGGAGTTTACTAAAATAATGTGAGTTTTATAATGAATGAATCAATCCTCGGAATTCCAGCTTTGTTGTACACAATTTTGTTATTAATATAATGTTGCCAGTCTGACTGTTGAGATCTATACATTCTTATGCAAGTCTTAAGCATTTTCTCTCAAACATTCGTATTTTTTCCATTACTGTGTGGTTACAGTTCCACCATATATGTGCAGCTTAAGTTACTATGCGTCTAACTAATAGCATGTATAAGATAACTTTTGTTTTATTAGAAAGGTGTTTATTGTAGAAGATCCTGCAATTGGTTTGGAATGCTATTTTGGCTTTGTCAATTTGTATATCAATATGTTTATTGAAGTTTCCCTTAATTCCTTTTATAATAAGCGATTTCGGTTTAATGTGTTCCGGCGTGAACGTGTAATGCTGAATTTTATTTTCTTTCAGCTTATCGACTATTCTTGGTGGTGTTCAAGCTGGTTAATATATTAATATATTGTATGGTTCTCTTTGTTAACTTCTTTAACAGCAAATTCTGTTTTAGCAATTTGCGTTGATTTAATACAATTTATAATTGTCTGTATGTTTGAATTAACCGTATATATAAGTGGAGGTTTTGGAATTTTGTTAGAATATCTGCCCGTATTTCCTAACGCTGTAGCATTATCCTTAAGTTCCATTTCGTCATCATTAGAAAGGATGCTATATGTATTATTCCTAGAGCAAGGGTGTTCTAGCGATGAATCATCATTTTTGTTTATGACTGCTAGTTTTTTTTGGAATTTCCCAGTGTTCTGTCGATGCTTCGGACTTCTCCACTTTCCGTGTGTTTAGTGACGCTTCCGCTAGGGGCGCAAGTGATTGGCTTTTCCTAGCTGCTTTAAGGTTAGGGGAAACCTTGCTTTTGTTACTAACATTATTCTCCTTGAGAAATTGCTTGTATAATCGATCAAGTTGTAAATAGTGGAGCTTAGGTACTTTCAACGCTCTTGATTTCAAAGAAGACGATGCCTCGTTTTCTTTGTCGGAGGATTCTGGCGATATGCATCGCTTTGAGCCATGAGCCCTCGATGTATCCATTTTACCCACTTTTAATTACGAAATGCGGTATAAAACCCACCATAAACATGGTAGATTAATATCTACAACACTATGCATCGTTGTAACTGATAATTATTGCACTGACTAATATTGATTCACTAGCATTAACTTGATCTACAGAAAATTACTCGCACTGTCGGTCGTACGTCTTACCCCGGTGGCGGTCAGATTCGGACATTCGGCGGACTCCCGACGATTGCTCTTACCACTGAGCTACCCAAGCTGTTGTCGGTTCCTTCTCTCTAAATTCATATAATGTACACAAAGAACAAAGATGGCTGCTGCTGCGCATTCTGTTGCTTACGAAAGTAAGAATCCAAGCCTTCTGTTCAGAGCTTATACCGCATCTAATTGTTAGATACGAATCACGGAATTGTGAAGAACTTCTCCTGATCACTTTAAATAATTTCGATGTTCAGTGCATGAATATGTATGACTTGTGAATGTGACACCATTAAAAAACAAATCCTCATTATGTTAATTAACTCACAAGGTTTTCATTATTATGATTTTACAAGATTTAGAATACTTTTTCAAATATGAAAGTTGTATAAGTATTGAACAATCATTATTAAAAAAAAGATGCTTTTTGTTCAACGAAACTTCGCGTTACACGTGAATTTTAATATTCACGGCTACACATTTCAAAGTCATACATATGTATGTATTCATGTACTGAAGATCGAAATTGTTAAAACAACAGTGATCAGGAGAAGTTCTATAGAATCCCTAAAAACTGGGTGTCAATAAGATTGTATCATCGGTGTCTGTTGCGCGTTCCGATATTTTTTCTGGATGGTTTCTCCTTTAGAAATGTCTGCAGAATCCGATACCGTGTAGCGAATTCATGTTGGATAAAGAACTTTACTTAAAAATGCAAAAGTAGTTTGTAGAAAGTACACGCAGCGACTCTTTTTTAAACTTTGACGTCTATTTTATAACTATTCATAATTACAAAATTTAAAAACCGTATACATTGGTATAATCGGGAAACTCTCCTTTATCTTTGAAGACTAAGTTAAAGTTTCTACCGTTTTTGGTTTTCACGTAATAACTCATTTTTGCCCGAAGTTATCCATTTTTACAAAAATTCGTGTTTTAATATCATATCGGGATTTCGTCAATTGGCATGTAAACTGAAAATAAACCGAAAACCGCATTTTCTACCGCATTACACTTCGAATACAATCGCATAGCATTTGTATAAAAAAATGCATCTGCAACATTTCTACGTTTTAACAATGGACTTCATGGTCTTACTTACTTGTTTTGTTTATATAGACGAGCATCGTAAGAATCTATGCTTATTATACTATTCAACGCGTACAAAATTTTTGAGCTCTCCACTAGGCGTCTCTTATCGATTTTTATAAGCTGAACATGAATATGCAAACCGTTTTTCCCCAGAATGTACAGTTTTTAAAAAAAATTGCAAATTTTCAACTTCGAAGATGTTTTGTGCTTTTACAGTAATAATTACCAGTTGTTTTTGACATGAAATAATTCTCTGGACTTTTCCGAACAAAATGATGTAAATTGTTACTGATATTATAGATGTATAAATAATTGTTTAATATAAAAATGAAAATAACACTGAAAATACACCAATTTTTACTGATATTGCAATCAGCGTAACAGAAGCGCTAAAAGTGCAACATATTTAGGCTTCTGTAATATAATACCTAACAATTTACATTATTTCGTTCGAGAGAGTTCAGTGAATTATTTCGCGTAAAAAACATCTGAATTACTGTTACTGCAAAAGCACAATACACTTCCAAAGTTAAAAGTGTGCATTTTTTAATAAAATTGATTATTACAAAAACTGTACTTTCTAGGAAAAAAGATGGTTTGCGAATTCGTGTCCAGCTCATAGAGTTCTATTAGAAACGCCTATTGAAAGTTACAAAACTTTTTCGTGATGAACAATGTTATCTATTTTAGCTGTAAATTTGTAACTAATTCACAGTTAATTTTTAATACCAATTCTTATTAAAATTACTACATGTGGTACATTATTAGGTTTTTAATATAAATGCTTTAATTCTGAAATTTTCATCTATGTATATTAAGAGATTGTATTGTTTTAGGATATACAACACGGTGAAATAGTTATAGATGAAGTATGTGTCGCAACAAAGCACTTTTTGGAAGGTATTATTAAACCTGTAAGTATTAGCATCATTCTTTTTGTATGTAAATAACAGTGTTCAACAAATTTTAACTTTTTTCCTACCTCATACCTGTTGGTAGGCATTTCTGATAGATACTTATGAGCTGATAGATACTTAAAAATGTTTGCTCCAGTTGGGTAATTATTGTGACACAGAAAATTTTGTTCTCAAGGTCATAGTTTCCGATATTCCAAGGTCACCGTCGTTTCTTTCAAAATAGTATAACTTATTTTGGTTAGTGTAATGTTACAGCTTTTGAAATAACAAATTCCACCATGTTTAATATGTCAACCTTTAAATGACCTTTCGATGAGTTATTCTTCAAAAAGCGTATCTTAACGTACGAAGACGTTTGATCTCGAAACGGGCCGCTGGCCGCAGCTTTCAAAAAGTGTGTTGCCCAGCGTTAAGCGTGGAGGTTAAGAGGAGTACGCAAAGCCACGCACAATACAAGATATGAGAATAATGATTTAATTGAATACTATAGACATTTATTTAACGTTTATGATAAAATGAAGAGTCGGAGACACTGACGCGATGCAAGTGCGATGTGTCGCATGAGAATTATACTGGTATTTTGCGGTTTCTTGGCGGGAGATAATGCTCGAGCGCCGAAAGCCCTTTTTTGCAGAACCTGGTAATTGGCTATGTGTTATTGCGGGAAACAGGTGCGTACCGTGATTGGATTTCGGCGAAATCATGTGATATTTGAGGCACGCGAACGACACGTTCGAATTTCAATCATGCCGCCCGCCTTGAAACGGTAGTGTCAAAACACTAGCATTCCGCCCGCCGTTATTTCGTGGTATTGAAAATTCAGAGCAGGCGGACGCCGAGATTAACTTAAGGACGAAAATTCATGATTAATCCTCCAAGTACTGGACTCGCGGGGCGTTCGAAGCCGGATCATTTCTGATTCACATCGATAGATTACTAAACAGGATCATGGTGTCTCGAGCTCGAGGGCCTTACCGACACTGTAGAAGTTTTGTGGACTAGAAGAAAGGACAGCGAATACAAAAGGAAATAGAGTGAGCCGAAGTCGTGAATCAATACTTCTGTGGCGTTTTAGCTCGACCGTTTTTATACAATGTCATACGTCGATCAGTTCCCGAATTACACGGACAGCACCATCACTGTGTGCGTATCGCTCATGTGAGCGCATGACGTGTGACTCCGGCACCGTCCACGGAGGGTTAATGACACGCGTGTAATGAAGATATAGCGCACTTAACTAACTGTACAACATGTGATTTAAGATCTAGACGCTTCTCTGACAACGGGCAGCGTACGGAGTTTAACAATCGGTCGTTTGAATTCCGATGTCGCGGTTTTTACTGTAACGACGCGATTCAATCTATCGGAACCACGATGCAGTTGCACGATTCAACCGAATTTCTATATACACGGAGGAAGCGCCACATTTTGCAACAGGACAGTTGTCCAGTCTCCACTATCGGTCGAGCTTTTCGTCATCGGCTTCGCTGCTGCAATATATTTATGTAATCGCTTCCAGAATCGTTCGTTAATGTGCTGCACAAGTTCCAACGCGACAAGCAGTTTTTATTCACATCAAGGATGGACGGATCTGGAGCGTCGGTAAGAGCGGAACCAACCAGAAAGTGGTCGGGCGTAAAGAGGCTTGTAGCCCTCGAGGGAGTCGGATAGAGGAGCGATGGGGCAGGAATTCAGATAAGCCTCGATCTGACCTAGAAGCGTTGTGAACTCCTCAGTGGTAATGATGAAGCTTCATGCTGCGCACTCCAGCGTCCCATAAACTGCCAAAATGTGGTACTGCAGGGGAAATAAATCGTCACGATACATTGTCGCAAGCCATTTTATTGAGAAATAGGGTCGCGGAACACGGCCCGGTATGCGAGGGTCATCTCCTTTTCGGTGCCAACGAAGGATGTCCCGTTATTTGAATAGATGGTAGACGGAAGTCCGTGGTGAGCAGAAAGTCCCGAAAAAGCGTTGCGTAACGCGGAAGTGTAGTAGTCGCCGACGAGCTCCTAATGGCGTGGGTGGAAAAACAAATAAGAAGTGCGATATATGCTTTTCGCAAAGTGATGCCGTGTCCGGCAGAGGCGCGGATCCTGATGGACCCAACATAATTAAGACCGCAGTATAGGAAGTCTGAATAGGTGGATTTACGCGGGAGAGGGTAGGTCCCCCACGGTGTATAACGAGATCCAAAAATCTAGACGAAGGGTGCTCAACGCGAGCTGTAGTCCTCCGTGAAGCGTGCAAAGATGCGCTTGAGATATAATAAGCTTCATAAGCGAATGTGCAGCGAGAAAGACCGGATGCCGCTGATGGAGTGGGGAGGACGAGTTTTAACTTTAAAATCGTGTAAAAAAATACCGTGTAAAAGGTGGGTCAGGTGTACTCACAGGCCATAACCTCCAGATCTATATTTTCATTAGAGAGGATATTAGAGTGCTCCTGCCCGAGAATTCATTGTTCCTGGGCAAGTGCTGCACCAAACAGCCAATTCTGGGGTAATTGTAGGAATCTACCAATTTTTGTACCACGCTAGCATATGCAAGAACCCATTCAGCTCCACGATAGCATATACCAGAACCATAAAGTCACCGTGGCTGGGATCGAACTAATGATCAAAAAGTTCGCAGCGATTTCGGAGTCGGACACTTAACCGCTGCGCCAAGAGTGAAAGAAGAGTTGATATCAAGTTAAATACGACAGTTTCATATATGAGGGACATAGTATATGGTCAAGCAGTTGTGTTATTTTATATCTTTAATTTATATATTATTGTACTGAATGTAGAAATACGTAAAATCGTATAATACAATTATTTAACAAAGAAAATAGAAAAAGTTAAAGTGTATGTTACTTTTTCACGGAAATAACGTCGAAAAAATCAGTTTTTGATTTTTTAAACTATGATGCACCCTACCAAGAATCACCCAAAACTTGAGGACACTACTTATGATAATATGTCGATACTGTCAAAAGATAAAATAACTTAATTTACTGCAATACTGATTCTATTATATTTATAATGTCTTTACATTGCATTAATTTGAAAATTTTATTATTTTTACAGTTTATAGTACCAGGAAGTAATAGAAAAATGCAACCAGAAATTTATGTAACTGTAATAGCTCATACACCCTTTTTCACAAGTCCAGCGCAACAAGTATTAGTACAAGGGTGGTTAGTAACTATGAGCAACGTTAATCAACTTACAAATTTCATAGAAAAACAACTTAATATGTTAGAGGAGAAGGTAGCGTCTGTTACTGCTATAGCTAGTCAACAATTAGAAAATTTAAGAACTGAAAGTGAACGATTAGTCGGAGGACTTTTTGAAGAAAGCAGTACCTGTTTGAATAAAAACAGTAATTGTGTCACAAACGCTTCAATAATTTCTCCAGAATCAACATTTGTGAATATGTTGAGATATGGTATGTTAGCGTTGACGCTTCTGCCCGAACACAGCTGTGCACGTAAGTTTATTGAAACTTTTATATATACTTAAAATTATGAAATAGGTCGTAACATGCAGATTCTTCGTGTTACAAGATATTAGAGAGTCGATTACGATCTTTGTGCTAGAATGCACCGTTAATGAGTTATACATATGTGTAACGCGCGGCGGGTTGCGTGCGTTGGCTGTAATTTTACGTAGAATCTCGCTCGTAGACGCTACGCATGTTAACAGTACTAAATAAAATAAGAATAGAACAAATTTATTGGTTTAGTACAATGTGGTCCAGTCGTCTAGTCCAGGGCTGCATAACTTCTGCTCCCGGAGTCGGTGCCCCTCTCCGAGGCTACCCCCACTACGCGGCTCAAGCTGCCTCGTCCGCTACGTACAGAGCGTCGCGTGCTATGGCGCTGCGGCCCGTACGGGGAGAGATCTTCCCACCACACCGCCAGTACCAAGACCTCTCGCAGTACCACGAACTTTGCCACGAAGCGAGGGCACTACAGTCTTTCGATCTAGTCATGGACCTAGGAATGGGACCTTGCGCTTCGACTTCTAATTCCTATGTCCATGGGTTCAGTCGCGGTCGTATATATTCCCTGTAGCGTATCAGGGCGCATACGCCTATTCTTGCTTTTAAAACATGATGTACAAACACAACGAATGCAGCATTGTGTGGCTAGCGAAAGATTCATTACACTTTCGGTCTTCCTTAAGGCAGGCCTGTCCAACATGTGGCCCGCAGGTCATTTCGTCAGACGATGCGGTTCCCACCATCACTCAGTCCATACCCCACTACTCGCTTGCGCTGCGATGCGATCGTGCGGCAAGAGGTACGTGCGGGTAGGAATTTTTGGAGCGTCAGAAGTGGGGACAGTTAGAGCATGTACACACGCTTTCTTGCCTCTGATCGTCGGGCTTCTTGTGGATATGGAGGGGGGGCATTCCCCTCGGCTGAAAGAGCAAGCCGGTAGGGGCGATTATCGATTTTGTCCCGCGGGCCACAAGTTGGACAGGCCTGCTTAAGGGATCACCACCACCACGGCAATTTTCTAACCTGTATATACTACCGTGCCTAGTAGGGACCGCAGCGCCGTACATGCGACCCTCTGTAGGTAGCGCGCGAGGCAGCTTGAGCCGCGTAGTGGGGGTACCCCAGGAGCGGAACACTGACTCCGGGAGCAAAAGTTATGCAGCTGTAGTCTAGTCCTATACAGATCCAGCAATGGGTGATTACACGGTTCAACAAATTATAACTTTTTTTTTCTGATCTGCAATATCCACTAGGTGATCTCTGTAGGACGAACTTACACGTACGCGCAACAGTCAAGAAGCGATGTACCTGGTCACTGGCTTCTGCTTCTTGACTGCCACCGCGTACGTGTGGCCCACCGCTCAACTGATGGGAGTTTGTTTAACTGCTAATATCTTGGAAATAGAACTTTAGATTACAAAACGGTAAAGGACTTTTCGATTTGTATGTGCATCAAGAATATGCATGTTGCGGACTGTCGAACTTTTTTGAGACACTTTGTATATAATACAATTATAATAAAGGTATATTATTTGTGTTTGAAACCATATATATGCATTCGTTGTCACTGTTAAATTGCTGTATTAATAATAGAAAAAAATATGTTGCATAAAAGTACAAAGGGGTCAAAAGTGCCCTAGACCGATTTGGACATGTAATATACCATTCGATAGCTTGTGCCAAGTTTCAACCCTCTCTTTCAATCAGGAGGGTAGTAACATGGAAAATTCAGATTATGGGTTCTTCCTCTGTTTTTTCTGTTTAATGACGCGCAAACATTCTGTAAACAATCTGATAGATAGTACTTATTGGGATTTAGCGCGTGTTTGAGATTTTTTTGCGATTTTTGAGTTGGGCATCCTAGTTGTAAAAAATATTTTTGTCTTATTGAAGTTTTAATGGTACTACATTTATTCTTCTACATTCAACTTTCACAGTAGCAACAGATTACCATAAGTAGCGTCCTCAATTTTTTTGAGATTTTTCAGTAGTGTGCGTCGTAGCATAAAAAATGCATTTGTGCCCTCGGAACGGATCTCGAAGAGGGCTGTCGTCTGTAGCATCGAACGAGAACGTTCTCGATTATTCGATAATGTATACAAAAGACGGTCCTCGCCGTTCCGAGAACTTTCGCTCAAGCAGTCGAAACGGACCTTATAGCGGTGTGCGGATTGACACATTCGCCGATACGTTGACCCGGCAGCGCGTTGTATGAGGCGGCGTGCTTGAGCACGTGCCGCCATATCTTCAAAAAATTCTTGAAAAAAATAAAATTCTGAAAAAAGGTTTTTATATGGCACCTGAAATTACTAGTAAATGGTGCTAGTAGTACCATTTTCAATGATGACGAAAGATATTTTACTTCGAAGTCAAATTAAATTCTAGGTCAATTTAACCCAGTGTGACAACGTATGATTAATCTTACAGTAATTTGACGTATCTAACCAATTGTAATATTAATTCATTTTCAGATATGATAATCGTGTCTGATGGTATCATAGGAACCACTGATGTTCACGTACTGGATTCTGTGATCCAGCAGTTGCGTGCAACAACAGTTGCATGTAGTTTTCTACACGTTGGTGGTACATATCATCCACATTCTGCGGATGGTTTAGTTCCATATGAGGATCTGTTGTATTTCATTGCTGGAGCAACTTTGGGTTCATATATGTCTCTCATTCCACCTGCCGTAAGTAACGTTTCTACATGTATATCATTGCTGAATGTACTAGTACTTGGACCCTTATCCGGACAGTCTATTTATGTAACGTAAACGGACAGTCGAAGTGTGGGTCCATTGTACTCACCATGATCGGATAAGAGTTAAAATTTTTAAGTGTTTTCCCTGGATGAGATGACGAATGGTCTGTTGCAAGTCCAATTTGGTTTAGAGGCACTTTGGCTGTTATCCGACTGTAGATAGATTCTTTAGTCCAAAGCTGCACCAGAGTTGGGCATTATTTAGATAAAAAATTATTTAAATAACTATTAGAATAACAGGGACTTTATTTTTATTTGTTACTTCAAATTCGAATAGAAAGAGTATCTTAATTCGATGAGCGTCGAAGGAATAAATTTATTCGATGAGAATTATTCGACGAACAATGATACTTTTTTTTGTTGAATACGTTTCATTTGCAGCGTCGAATGAAACTTCCATTTTTTATCTGAATCTTTTATTCGTATACTTCAAATAAACGCGCTGCCAAGCGTCGAGCGTCGAACGCAAGACCACAGATCGACATTTATGCTACGACATGCCAAGCACGAGCCGAGCAAGCGGCCGAGCACAAGCCTGCAACAAGTTCAGTAGTACATACTGTTTCATTTAAAATAAATGAAAGAATATTGTTGTTGGCTGGTCCCAAAGTCATCGAAGGCCCATGACGTGCTCGGATCGTCCTAGTATAAAACGATCTTTAACCGACTCATTGTCAGCTACAGCGGTGTTGCCTTCACTATTTCAGACTATGTCTTATCCTGTATTTGAAAATCTTTATTAATTTTCTCAAAACCGAAGGTCTATGTGGGTGAAAGTCAATAGCGGTTTTCTGCACATAGTCTACACCAGGCCTGTCCAACATGTGGCCCGTGGGTCACCTAAACTTACACTTACAAAATGATTTCTATATTTACAGACGCATTTAGAGGAAAGAGAAATGAACATATATCATAAAAATTTTTTATGCTGGCAACTGTATCGTGAAGTACTTTGTGATGAATCACCGTATTACCCAAATTGGCATTCTAAGAATTCGTTGTTTTACGAACAAAAATCTGCTCAACTTTTACAAAAGAAACAAATCGAAGACAAAGTCAATTGTACTTTAAGCAGTTTACTATGTTGTCGACTTCGAGAAGGATACTTAATAAAGCGAGCTAATGTAAGAGATGAAATGCTTGAAATTTGTTTTGTGTTACTGTGGAAGTCTAGTGTTTCACTGGAATATCTAGTAATATGCCCTTGGTCTACAAAATCATTATCTGTGTCTAATACAATACAGTACAAAATCACTATAGAAGGTAAGTTAAAATGTTTGATTTAGAATGTAAAAAACAATTTAATTAATTATCGCTTTTAAATATTTTTTGCAAGGGGAGACTCAGATCTGTCCCACCCGATTCCAACAAGCATGTGCATATTTGTAGGTATATGTACATGTATCAAAAGCATTGGTAGAGTATTACCCGCATATAGACATTCATTTTTGAGATAACAGGGGTGAAAGTTTGGAAAAACCGTCTGTGCGGTTAAATACTAATAATCATGATTCTTTGTCAATAGCACCAGTGGTGAAGCGGCAGCATGAGGTCAATGTCCCTATTTCTAAACATGTAAGAGTTCTGCTATCGTAGAAATTGATTTTCATGATTTATTTATGCAATAAACGGCAAATAAAACTTATTAGATATAAAATCTAAACAGCCCTTTATAATTAAATTTAAGTATTTTTAAAAACATTTTAACTTGATCATAGTTACAGTGGACCCTAACTATATTGCCATGGTCGGGGCTGTAGGGGAGTATGAGTTCGGAGCCCCCTCCATGCTAAGTTCTATCGTCATAGCCTGGGCCTCAGGGGCCGTGCAAAAGCTGGGTCGTGTTGGTGCGCCGGCGTACGCAACGTGATGGGAGAGCGAATTTGTGTGCTCGACAGTACGTGTGAAGGAGAAGTGCCTCGCGTGGCAATATATTTAGTGGCAATATAGTTAGTTCCACTGTAATTTTATATGAAGTATAAAATGTCCCTATTTCTGCTCAGTGAACTTGAAAATGCTCGTATTTCTGTTCACAAACGTGTCCTTATTATTGCTTAGCGAAAATCGAAGTGCCAAAACCAAACTTGGCGAACAATATTAAAAATTCCATAAGTTTTTTTTAGTAAAAACGCAGCGTCCTCGAGTAACTCACGACCAGCGGGCTGTAGCATTTTGTACAGAAATACTGACCTAATGTAAATAATTTTTTGTGTAATCAATTTATTATTTAACTTTTTACATTAAATAAGAAATATACGTACTGAACAGAAATCGGGACGTGATTAGAAATAGGGACATTGACCTTAGTGGACTACCAACTTGTTGATCTGGGTTCAATCTCTGACGGACTTATTATTTTTTATTGCACATACAGAAATATTCCTCTTTTGTATTGCTATTATGAACACGTTGCTCCATATCGATGCTTTTCATACACGTATGACTACAACCCTGCACAAGCTCGTTAAAATTGGGCTTGGACAGATCTGAGCCTACCCTTGTTGCAAGTAACTAAAATTAAAATTGCTTGGAAAATACAAATTAATTTTGGTATAATCTTTTAATATTACTTATATAATATGAGAAGTAACAGTAAAAATAAAGTAAACATAAGACACAAGAGGGAAATCTTAAGTTGTATTTTTCATTGAGGCAGTATAAATGATTACATTTATCAATTTTTTCTCCAACAAAGTTAATGGTAAAATAATTTTGGAAAATGACTTTGTTATATGTACTGATACAAACAAACCCGGTCTGACTAATTGGCGGCTCAAGAGCCAAACTGAAAATCAAGGATTTTTTCGCATCACCTCTTATAATAATTTCAATTACTTAAAAAATTTGTTCGAAATTTGGGCTCGATTGGATAAGGGTAAAGGGAGCGCTTGAGCCCTAAATCGTGTAAATAATTTCTTAAATGCTCACAACGTCAATTTTATTCGATTATCCTCTAACTTATTACTTATATCAATATACATGTCAGATAGAAGTTATAGATCTAGACAAGAAGCATCGACTCCACTTAAAACACGTTGATGCTAACAAGTGTTAGCGGTCGTGCAATGAAGTGAATACATATTCGGTGGAATAACCCGGACGCCCTTGACGTTACAACTCTTATAGATGCTTCAAAGATATAGCATTACTCATAAACCTGACTGACCCTGAAGTTTATTTGTTTCGGTAGCTTAATCCTGTCACTCGGTACCCTTGAGTTGTAAAAACTGTGATCAACTATCGTTCAGGGGCGTACGACGTCAGTTTGGGATCGGTTTTTCCGTTTTAATGTAATTAAACAATTTCTTATAGCGTACTAATTTCAGATTTAAAATACTTCTGGCACTTTTATTCTTGTTGAAAGCTTACGAAAATGTAAATTTCGTTTAAATATTTCAGTCTTTTTCGTTTCATTCCTTGGAACCCCATAGCTGAAAGTGGCCTACGGCCGTGAATTCGGTGGGACACACTGGGCCCCCGATGATCCTATATCCCCGATGGCTAACGCTATATTTTTGAAGCAGCTATACCTGGTTATCCGGGTGCGGATAATACGTTTACGGGTACACAATATAATTGTATTACAATACAATGTATTCGTAATTCGTAATCGACGAAATACAGTTAACCGTTTATTCCGTTTAATTGTGTTAATTTTATTTAACAGCAGAATAAAACAATTTAATAACATATGTTTGACTATTCTTATTCAAGTTACATATTTTGGGTCTTCTTTATATTACATTTCTGTTACACAATACTTTTCGAAATACAATATTTTTAATTTCTATTTTTTTTTACATACTAAAATAATTTACGTAATATAAATATAAGGCTACGCGTAATGTTTATTACGATCCACTACATTAAACGGTTAACTATTCTTTTTGGGACACCCTGTATAAAGACACAAATATTTTGTTTCAGCTCCCTATGAATTTCTTCATGATATTACATGCTTATCAAAGAAGCCATTGAAATCACAATATCGACAAGGAGTTGTAAATCATTTTTGGGCTGCTTTAACATCTTTAACAGAAAGTGATACTACGCTTGCACATTTCAGTTGGTTTCCAGAATTTGGTTGGACTTGGTACAGTGTGCCTGATACAATTAGGAGTGGCATGCCTGTATTTTATTCATCAGCTTATCCTTCACCTAGCACGGTGCAACTTAGGTATGTTGAAAAGAATTAATAATCTAAATAATGTAACATGTCGAAAGTCGCTTGTTACGGGTTGAAATTTTATCGTGTAAATACCATATCTTGTGTATAAAATACAATAGAGGTAATACATACATATATTATGTGGAGCTGAAAAGATGTCTTGCCGGCGGACACAGGGACAAGTGGATTATACCGTTGCCTTCACCTTCTGTGTTTGTTATTTGTGTTTAGGGAAAAAATAAAAAAACTTATACTTCAAACGCTGTTAAAGTATAAGTGTCATTATTACGTTTCTGCAAAAAATATATCAAAATTTTTATTTTCGATTTCTGAACAGTTTGCAATGAATACAATATAAATCCAGCTTTGTTAATTTTATTAGATATTATTCTATTTTCTTTCCTGATTCTATTGTTTGTATATTTTGTATAACATCTTACAATATTTTATCCAGGGTAATATAAAACAGTGACTTATTTAGGTGGGGCCGTTTTGTTACATGAATCAGGCATTTTACCAGAGTATTGTAAATTCTCGATAAGTGTTCGAAGATTCCTTGGCACTGGCAAGAAGAGGTGGGTGTAACTGTTTCCCCAAATGTAACTTTTTAATAGGTTTAGTACAGTGATAGAGCTTGGAATTCTGAAGCCAGTGATGTGTTTCAGCGGCGTGTGGCTATTTGTCTATGATATCTTTAACGTTCAGTGCCGAGGAGTCTTCGAACACTCTGATGTTTGAAAAAAATAACTGTTTTCCACTACTTTTTGTTACCTTTGATCATAATTAGAAAGCAATTGTGAAGAGAAATGAGAAATTGAAGCCATTTGACAGATAAAATACAAAGTTACTGAAACATTTTTTTATTGTTCCCTTTTAACAGTGGGGCGTATATTCTCATTTTACCGTAATTCATAATATTCTGAATTCTACAAATTTCTACAAAATCTCTATGGTGTCGTATTTAACTTACTTTCATTAAAAGGCCTTATTAAACCATTTGTTAATACCTTCGTAAACTACTGCAGACGATAAGATCTTGGCACACCGCGACACTTGCGTTGTTCCTTTAAAATGTTCAGGATCGTTCAGTTTGTCTGTATTTCACTTGTTTTCGGCGCTATCTGTTCATTTTCTTTGTTACACGACGGTCATTGAAATGCGATAGCTTGAAAAAGTTGGTCGTAGAGAGGAAGTTATACAGGGTGTGAAAGTGTCTCACAGTTTCATTAGTACTCTGTAGAAATTAGCAGACTGATAATAGGACTTGTTTGAACCTGGTCATTTAATGTGCACAACAATAACCAAGCCGTCACGAACATAGTAGAAGGAAAGAATAGACAGGAAATCGTAGAGTAACACGAAAGACTTGAAAAGTGAAAGTTACGAAAACTAAATTAGAAGGACGACTAGGACGTGTTGGCACTTCTGTAGCCGCTAGGCCCATTATAACGAACCAAATATGATCTTTATTGTTCAATATTCTGTATACTATTCAGTGTCCACATCTACCAAGCTATAGGACGTAAAATCTAGCTGTCCACTATTTGTAGTCGATTGACTATTTTAAAGGCAAAATGGAATTGTTTTTGTTATTTCATGCCATTTTTCACATATCCCCCCATGCGATACGAGAAATACTATGGCATGCTTGCAACTGATGAATTAGATGTCGATTTTTTTGCAATCGTTATGAAAAATGATTTGAAGCAATAAAAATTCGTAAATGCCAGTGCACCATTAGATAGGATACTGTTTGTGGTACCTATACATGTTTATGTCACAAATTTATGGGTAACATAAAATTTATTTTTTTTTAGTGATGCAGCATGTCCACAATTTGGACAAATATGGCAGCCTGTGGTGTCTTTAAATCCCTTACAATGGGCACGTTGGATGCATACACAAAGAGTAACATTAATTTTGTCCCACGACAGGCCACTGCCAAAACACATGCACCAAGCAAATCAGAGTGGGCGTTTTCAATGCGTTCAAAGCCGCCAGTCAGCCGCAGTTCTTTATGCAATGTTAAAAAATTGGGCTACTTTTGTGCTCGTTGAAAATCATACATATGTGCAATTTATCTATAAGGAAACGGAAAAACCTCCTGTCTCATTTTCGTTAATTCGTATTACTTGTAAAGGTCTCTGTGCCATCCTGAACATTGCATTTGCCGCTGGCACGGAGGGAGTTGTACGCCATAATGTCGTCATCGACCTTCTAGAACGGTTGTCTAAGCTTACTTTACCAAACAGATCGACGGGACAAAGGGAAACACCGTCTTGTACGATTATACACAAATCTTTAGAAAGAATCTTAATTAGATATGAACGAATGCCAACTGATTTGAATTCTATTATATTTCCTGATGGAACTCAAACAAACTCGACGAGACATACAATATCTTTTGGAGGAATTTTGACAACTAGTTTGTCTCGATACTTGCATCACAGTCGATGGCTTTGGCACATAAAGCGACCATTTGTGCAAACAATACCAGGAATTACGTTACCAAGATTGCACATAACTACAATTGCAAGGATTCTCTCTACGATAACAAGGTAGATATTTCATATCTATATTTTCTGATTTTGTTATTCTTACATGTACAATACGCTAAGATAAGTAGTTTCAGTGCGTGCATAAAGTACCTGTTCTTTAGAGTATTTTCAAATAGCATACAAAATATATACAGGGTGTAACAAAAATGTTGCTCGACCCGGAAATGGAACACTCGGGGGATGATTTAGAACAACTTTTCCCTTAGCAAAAATGTAATCTGAGGCTTTATTAACAAGATATTAACGAAAAACCCCGACCAATCAGAGCGTGAGTCTGCCAGCCGAGCTGCCACGGTTGCGCTGGCTACGCGCTGCGATTGGCCCGCTAACTTAAAGATGAGTACCAGTAATATACAGGGTGTAACAAAAATGTTGTCCGACCCGAAAATGGGGCACTCGGGGGGTGAATTGGAACAACTTTTCAGGTGAATTTCCGTAAGGGTGAATTCTATTCAGTTTATTAGTCATTATTATTTTCTTAATTTAACGCAAGCTGACTTTTTCCCGGCGATAAATTTGCAAGTTTCTGTACCTACATTTTTTTTCGCGATTTTCGAAGAGACTTATTCATTATCACTGACATTGTTGCTCGTTATTAAACTAGGGATTTTTATCTCAATAAGTCACTTCTCGTTCATTTTCTGTTGTATTACCTTTTTGTTAATACGTTATTTGAAACAGGAATTTACAAATTTCTGACCCTCTCTCTTCAAATAATTATTAGTTTCCATTCTGTTTAAAAAACTAACTGTGCATTCGTCTTTTTACGTTACACATAATTTGCCTAAATTTATGCTTCATTCATTAGTCTCTTTAAATAACAAACGACAGGTGATAAAAAGTATGATTTTATTTGTTACGTCTCTTTTATTTGCTATTATACGCAGTTCCTGCGATGCATGCTGACCTACTTGTTCGAAGCTTCGTAGTACAAGCGCAACGCGTAGCCACCGCTAGCGCGGCAACTCGGCTGGCAAACTCGCGCTCTGATTGGTCGGGGTTTTTCGTTAATATCTCGGTAACGAAGCCGCACATTCCATTGTTGCTAAGGAAAAAGTTGTTCCAATTCACTCCCCGTGTGCCCCATTTCCAGGTCAGACAACATTTTTGTGACACCCTGGATAGATATACAATACGTTCGAGGAAAGTTGATGATGTCAGGGACATCGACGAGTGCTTGATATGATGTTTTAAGACGACGAGGATTATTCGTTTTGAGATTTAAAAATAGATATTGTATTGTATTATACGAGACGTCATCTGTAATTGCTTACATTCGACTATTCCGTTTAATCAACGGAAACATTGACGTGTGAAATTTATTTTATTAAGCCATTAGGTATCAATTAATAGTAATAATGTGTGTACCGTTAACGGAAGAAGATCTCTAAATTTACACAAACATGATTATCAACGAATTAAATAGAATCTGTTATTTTCATCGAATTATTTCGATAGTGTACCCGTTTATCAATATATTTTTAATGCGTTGCTGAAAGAAAGCAAAACTGCCATTGCTTTATCATAAATTGTTGAACCAAGGTCATTTCAAGTTCATAGTATCCTATATCGTTGAACTCGCATTGATACCATGCTACGAAGTGAAGAATATACGGTACCACTTAAAAAACAATCGGTGGCGTTTGAAAAATCATGAAGATAACAGCAATCAGAAGTTCATATAGTCATGTTTGCCTCCTTGTAAAGTACCACTTTCCTCTTTAACATTTGCTCCTATCTTCAATCCTAACAGAGTCATTTCGTTGTTCTGTTTCTCATGACTCACCCTGTATACATACATACAGCCTGCATAGATTATTACATTTTCTACTAATCGGTTTATGAATTTTCATTAGTCAAAATGAAATGCATATTTAAATGAATATTTAAATTTTAAGTTACAAGAGCGAATAAAAATAAACGGGAATTTTTTTGAAGTTATTGAAGTAAAATATGATTACGAGACCCACATATTATTTTTTTACGTAATTTCCTGATACAGAAATATGTTATTCCCAACGGATAGGGATGGTAGCGATCCCGTCTTAGTAGAAAGTACAGGGACTGTTCAGCAGCCAATTGCGTACCAACTATAGTGGACACTAACTATATTGCCATGGTCGGGGCTGTAGGGGAGTAAAATGGCAGTGTTCATAGCCCTCTCCATTCTAAGTTCTATCGTTATAGCCTTGGCCTCAGCGCCTGCGGAAAAGTTGAATCGTGCTGATGCGCCGGCGTTCGCAACGTGGAGGGAGAAGGAATTTGTATGCTTGAAAGTACGTGTGTAGGGGAAGTGCTTCACGTGGCAATATATTTAGTGGCAATATAGTTAGAATCCACTGTACTTCACTTCCGTGTCGTCCCCAAAGCGCATCCCTCCCAATGCTTTCTTCAGTGGCCCAAACAAATGGGACTCGCTCGGAGATAAATGTGGACTGTATGGGAGATATTCAAGAAGTATCCATTCAATTAGCTTCAATTTCTCCGGTGTTGGACAGCTGCGTAAGGTTTGGCGTTGTCGTTGAAGTAGCAGAACGTTTAGTCAGCAATAATATGACATATTCATTGTTCGTCTTTCGCGAAGAAAATCAATCAAAAGGACGCCTTTAAAATACCTGAAACCAATGACAAGAACCCTTCCAACTGACAAACGCGTTTAGGATTTCACTGACACAGTCTTTTCTCTTCTTCGCCACTCCATGCTGTCCTGTTCCGTCGAAGGAGACAAAACGGTTCAAAAATCTTCCCCCTCTGCAATCGAATATTCAAGTTAGTCAAGAGACGTGGAACCGATCTTGGTAAGACCTTTCGGTAGTTCAGATGGTCATGAATAATGTATCGAGCACTACTACAGCGTATGCCCATTGTAGAAGAGAATTCACTTATCAATATGTATCGGTCATTCTGAATGAGTTCCCGAACAGCCCGAATGATGTCGTCCGTGATGCTGGTCTGTGGGATTACCATGGCACTAGGTGCTTGGATATCGCGTGGGCGAGGGTGATAGAAGAAGAATCCCACATACTCTTCTGAACTTTATTCAACCCGTCGAACAACTCCTCACACTCGAGTCGCTGGAGAGCAACTTCCGCCCAGACTTCAGATGCACCTCGGTCTCCCACTCCTACACGTCCTTGGTCGCCGTTGATAGCTTTCGTTTTCAACGGCGTCTCATCCATCCAAAAATTGTTTGTGTCAAGCGTAGCTTCCTTGAACTGCACTTGCAATTACCTTGAAATATCTGCCGGTTTAGCCCCTTTTTTAGTCACGAATTTTATGACGATGCGGTGTGCAAAGGACGTGGGGGCCTCTTGCTCACTCATCGTGCTAGTGACTGACCAAATCACTCCGTAGGAGCCTTAGGTTCGAGAATGAGTCCACACATCTCCACCTTTATACCCTCAAACCCTCAGTGCCGTACCATAATTTCTCTGACCATTAAAATAACATTCCCATTTATATTTTATTCGCCCTCGTATGTCGCTAATAATTTGTGTGATTAAGTTAATGAAACGTACATTGTCATAAGTACTTCTGTTGTTATACGTACATGAGCCAATGTTAGTGTCGGAACGTCAACACATGTATAAAACTGTGTAATTTGTTTGTTAGGATGCGTTTGGCCGAAGGTTTCAACTTTACGTATTCAGCGGCCGGTATTTTAAACATGGTTCTTGAAGTACAAATGCAAGGTGTGGATAAAAGTGATGCAACTTATCCATGTATTATTCAGTACATTCTATTTCCACCGCATGTTATATCAAATTCAGTACTCGAACGTGATAGTGTTTCAGAAGAAGATACCGATGAAGGTAAGAGAGCCATTTTTATAATTATGAGGTTAATTATAGCATTAGATCGAAAATAATATATTACATTCACTACCGAGCCTAGATGTCTTCTGAACGTGTACTTTCTGATCACCTTCACTTTTGTTGAGATTTCACTCTGTTTCTAACATTTTCCAAATTTTTATGTTAACTAAGGGCTTATGTAAAAACAATATATTAACACTAAACGTACACACGACCGGTCAAATACCGGTTTTGCCATTCTAGTTCCTGCCTTTCTGAGGGGTTCGGTAGTGTTTAGTGTGCGAGTTTATCGCGGGCCGAGTCGATTACAGGGTTGAGAAGACCGTCTAAGGATAGTTAGTTCTATCCTGACAATGATACGGAGTATCATTTGTGGTGAAGCAGAAAAATCCCGTAATTCGTATTAACAAATTATTTTTAACAGTGATTGACAAAGTCCACGAAACCACGATTAAACACGGTGTGCCGTACGCGACATAATAATTACGATCACGAAAATCGTTTACGCAAATTGCCGAATACAGGCACTAAGTACAGGGATTTCGCGATTATTGTCCCGAACTCAAGTCCGCGCCGGGACAATAATCGTGGACTACGCGAAACACTTCGAACCCTCGTGAATACGTTTTTTTCCCGAAGCTCGAGCCTCGGCAACTCGCCTTTGTAGTATTCCGAACAAAAAAGGACAAGCGATTAAAAAACAGAAAGTGGACTTCTGTTTCCACTCGACTAGACTGCGTGGCCCGCCTGCGACGCTCTCGCCGACCAATGGTTACATTATAGCTGACCACATAGTCCGATTGTGTGACTGGAGGTGAAAAAGACGTGTGACTGGAGGTGATCCAGCTACATTTAATTCGTCGGTTGTCATTTAGCTCTGGGCAGTCGCTGACGACTGAACGCTTCGACTAGTCGTCGTACATTCCCCCGCTCCGTCTGTCGAGTCCATCGAGCGCATACATTGTTGCCCAGCGCGCCGAGACAACTCCCTATTCACGAGCTAAAAAAAGGTTACCTTCCCGGGTATCGGTGAGACAACACTAATATAAGGATGAAACTTTTTTATTTTTGATTCGTTGTTAATGAAACTTTTACTAGTATATTGATGAAATTTTTCTGATTAAGATGATACCAAATACGACATAATTTGTATAAAGTGTCATGTAGAAAGTGTTAACAGTTCATATTCGTTCATTGTCACTTCTGATAAATCATAAGTAAATATAATCCAACTCGTGTTTGGTATCATTTTAGTCAGAAAAATCTCACCAATATGTTCATAAAAGTTTCATTAATAAAGAACCAAAAATAAAAAAGTTTTATCGTTGCATTATTATTGTCTCGCCGACACCCGGGAATGTAACCTTTCTGTGGGCTTCCAATGTTCAGTCGTTAGCTCGTGAATTGGAAGTCGCCTTGGCGCGGGGCCAACAAAGTATGCGCTTGCCGGGTTCCACGGCCTCCCCCCTCCCCCCAGTGGTGGGGATGACACCTGTTCAATAATCGTGGATCAACAAACAGTCAATAATCGTGAGGTCCCTGTAGCCTGAAAAATGTCGTGTTTGAACCCATTTTCACTCGGAGAATCTCTTTTTAGTTCATTCGTGACACTTTCATGAAAATCTATTCAAAAATGTAGAAGTCTCAGTTTTCATTCGTATGTGATTCCTTATCTGCTTACATTGTATGCCGATGGTCGATCGCTGGTCTTTGACGTTCGGCCCTTGATACTGGACAGCATGTTTAATTGAGCTGGCAAAAGTTATTAGAAGGTGTATCCGATGCCTTCCAATAAAAGATACAGATAAAAAATGAAAATTTGATTAGACGCTGCGAATTAAATGCTTCCAGTAAAAAAGGTGTCTTTATTCGTCGGATAATTCTCATCGAATGAATTTATTTATTCGACGGTCATCGTTTTTATTCGAACTTCGAATAATGAATAAAGACGAAGTATCGTTCATTCGAATCGTTATTTAAATAATTGTTTATCTATTGTAAATAATACCCAACTTTGCATGTAACACTGGAAGATTAAAGTATGTGTTGCTTACCAAATGAAAAAGAAAGTGTTTATATATTTCAGGTACCGTTGATGGTGAAGTAAGCATTGATGAGTTTGAAAACCTAGGCGATTTTCAGATTGTTTCTGAAATTTGGATCGAACCTCAGTGTGGTGTGGTGCAATTACCTACACAGTCAGCAGCAACATATATGTATCTCTTACAATATCACGAACTTCCGAATGCGGTGAGTATTTTTGTTCTACATATCAATTTAAAGTACAGATTTCGTCCAGGACCGAGTTTATGGAAATACAGTATACAGTATGTCAAAATTTTCGCTTATTTCAGTTGTACGGCATTAAAACTCGCGACTGATTGCTTGAGTGAATGTAGACCGCGATGACTGTTGCGCTCACGGCAAATTAATAACATGAGGGCTCTTTTAGATTGAGGTGTGAGGATGTTAAGTAAATTTTTAGTCAGTTACTAAACTGGTGTATTTACAAAAGTAACTGTGTATTACCAGTTTGTATGATGTGTACTCTACGAGTGCTGGTGAGTGTCTGCCTAGATCTTCCTCTCAAATGGAGAGTGGTGTCCTCTAGAGGGTGTGTCTTGTAGAAAAGAATAAATGGAAAAAAGGCGGATGTAGATGGTGTGTGATTGGTTTTAGTCGTCGTTGTTTTTCTTATTAGGGAATGTTGGAGGAAGTAACTAAAGGGGTGGAGAGTAGGGATGACTGACAGTGAAAAGTAAGAAGGGTGGTGGAAGGAAAGGTGAGTGAGAAGGTTAGAAGAGAAAGATGACCTGCGATAGAGGCATACGCTGGTGGAAAGAAAGATGCGAGTGAGAGGGGTGAAGAAAGGGATGACCTGTGGGTGATGCGTATGGTGGTGACGAACGTTTATGACTGTTTCCCGATGATTTTATGATGGTGAAAGTTTGAAATCGAGTGGAATGGGACGTTTTAAGCATTTTACGGTTTTAATCCGGGTTTTGGAATTTTCGGCACGTAATGCAATTAAGTTAATTTTCGTTCCGCTGAAGCAATGATAGATTGTTGTACTGGCGTCGTAAAGGCCCGTACATTAGTCTTATTAGATATTGCAAGAGGGGATATTGAATCAGATTTGTCTTACCCAAGAACAACAACATTGAACAATAATATCGCAAAATCTTGAACCGTGACAGAAAATGTATTTTTTTTGAATACATTAACCCTTTTATTCTCAAATACTGTATTCGACCTATGACCGAATACACGCTGAATTAAATCATTTTGAACTTTAGATACGTACAATACCGATTCTGTACTAAACTATTTAAATGTAATACTGCAAACTTACCAGTCACGACATTTTCTGAATTTTGACAATGTTCGGGATTGGGTGAGGCGCGGCATAACGTCATGCGCGTCCCAAACGAAGTTGTCCACGCGACGAGCACGTACGGCTCAGCTCGCCGCATATTCGGTAAATGTCGGGCGAATTCGGCAAGCGTCGTGGTTCACTATGCGTTACGTCGCGAAATATCATCGTGACGACACCTGGGGACCACCTCGCACAATTGTTACGGCAACTTTTTCTTGCTACGGCCAGGATTTTGTTTGGCAGTGTGCACCCTCATTTTCACTACAAGGATCGTTGCTGTGCGAGGTGCGTACGTGACAAGGAACACAGTTTACAGGTCGTAATTTTTTAGTAAATTTAAAGCTCTTTTTGAAAATTCTTTATAATGAAATTCTCTATCGATCTGCCTAGCCTAAATTTTCAATTTCGTTGCTCTTTTGTTTATATTTAGCGAAACATATCGATTTTTAAGACGATCAGTAGATATCTGTGGGCTTTTTAAAGTAAAATTTTCGAATTTCAAAATGGCGAATCCAATATGGCGAAGCGAAATTTCAGAAAATGAGTTCATTTGGAAGAAACTTAGTGTGTATAGATTTTCGGGGACAATATACATATACACACATATGGTACAATAAATATAATATAACACATGTAGTTATAAACAAATGCGCAACGAAATTGAAAATTCAGGCTGGACAGATCGATAGAGTTTTAATTTCATTCATAATGAACAATTTAGAAAAGAGGAAGACTCACAAATTACGATCTGTAGCATCGTACGCCACCTGGTAGACTTAATTAATATCGTCCATAGTACAGCGGACATCAGGTTTTCCAAGTTTATTGAAGAAATGAACTGACTCGTTTGTCCACTCGTTGCATGTAAACTAGAGACTGCGTGCAATATCACTAACGGTGATTTATCACTGTGATCGCCGACTCACGATCACGGTCGTGATGTAACTTCATTCACGACTGTGATTGCGATTTGTTTATCTTCAGTGAATTTGCTCACTGCGATTGTAAGTCCATGATCTTTAAACAGAAAAATGTATTCAATATGATTTTACGATGAATTTATGATACATTACTATTTGTATTTTTAAAAATCAGTAGAAAAAGAACAAAAAATTCTAAAAGAATGATTTGCTAGGTAACATGTAGATTATAATTTATAATCATAATTTCTTCATTATTATTCATTGTTTCTAATTATTCCTTCACTTTATACGATATAGCTCGAATTTTTGTTTCGATGTCGTTAATATTATAAAATATACAGATTATGTGTCGCGTGTGAGGAACTGTTATGTCAGAAACGATCACGAAAAATCACGGATCACTGTGAAAAATCACCGTGATTGGGAACGAACGTGATCGAATCACTCGTGATTCACAAGTAGCAGTTCACGCCATGTGAACGCTTTCTCGGTCGAAATTTCGTACTCGTTCGAGTCATTCGTTAGGTGTAAACTAGGCATTAGGCTTGATACATGGTCAAAATTGCAACGCGAAAGGAGGGGTTTGATAGACGATCTTTTGATATTTGTATTAAGCGGGTCGTTGAAGGAAGGTCTTGATCGCGTTAAGTTGGTAGCATTTATAGAAATTAGGATTTGAAGGACTGGGAGACTGTCTCTTCTCCGCAGTCATTCGTTTTTTGTTTAACAAGGGAAGACCGCGACATCTGAGACACGGATTTTGATGAGTCTTATATATGTGTAGTGTAGGTGTAGTACACCAACATATGTGTCAATGTTGGGTCTAACACTTAAGCATTTCAAAAATATTAATAAAAAACAATATTGATGCATTTAAGAATTCAAGCGATAGCGCAGGTTTTCAAAGTAACGAATAGCTGCGTTTTTAAAGGACAGGGGTCGCACCAGAACTGTTGTCGGTTTGATTCCTAATGCGGTCAGTTTTTTTTTAATTGAAAGTATAAATGTATTTTTTTGTATCTTATTCCTTAAAATATAAAGTACTATTATTGACATTCTAATGTATGACATTTATCATAAAAACAAATAAAACAATCAAATTTACAACACCATGCGCATTTAATAAAAGATGTATAACCACAGTTACATTGTTTAACTTTAGAATTCTTATATTTTTTAATATTGGAATTTAGTTTTTGGTAGATTGTACATTTGATTTAATTGAAAAAATATGTTCATCACACGGTTTATTAAACATATACATCAAAAACATATGCAGCATCTCGTGCACTATACAGGGTGGCCCACATAACTATTAACAGCTCAATATCTCGAAAACTATGCCATCGATTTTAAAGTTCTTGGTCTTAAATTGCATGAATCTGAAGGGCCTTTCTAACTACATAAACGTGAAGTGGCCCCTCCCTTCCCCTTTAAGAGGTGGGGGCGGAGGTACCTTTCTAATTTTAAATGGAACCCCTTATAAAACGTTACATATTTAGATTGTACAGAAAAAAAAACAAGTAAATTTTGTCTGAAACATTTATTTGTCCGATATTTCCATGATGAGATATAACAGTTTAAAGTTTCAACTTGTAGGTACTTACTTGAAGCGCTCGGAAATTGCGTTATTGAAATAAAATGTTCTTTAAATTAAATGTTCAAAATGTCCACCACGGGTTTGTAAACATTTATTTACTCGAAACATCAAAGTTGTTCTAACATTTGTTAACATTTCGGGAGTCACTGAAGCGCAAGCGTAACGTATTCTTTGTTTCATATTCTCTTTTGTCGTCGTCGGTTGAAACATAACTTTGTCCTTTACGTATCCCTATAAGAAAAAATCTAATGGTGTTAGATCGGGGATCGAGGAGTGGCTCCCGACATGTTAACAAATGTTAGAACAACTATGATTTTTCGAGTAAATAAATGTTTACAAGCCCGTGGTGGACATTTTGAACATTTAATTTATATTTCTTCACGAATAAGCAAAGGACTCAGGCGCGTATAATTCAATAATGCAATTTCCGAGCGCTTCAAGTAAGTACCTACAAGTCGAAATTTCAAACTGTTATATCTCATCATGGAAATATCTGACAAAAAAATGTTTCAGACAAAATTTACTTGTTTTTTTCCTGTAGAATCTATATATGTAACGTTTTATAGGGGGTTCCATTTAAAATTAGAAAGGTACCCCCGCCCCCACCCCTTAAAGGGGAAGGGAGGGGCCACTTCACGTTTATGTAGTTAGAACGGCCTTTCAAATTCATGCAACTTAAGACCAAGAACTTTAAAATCGATTGCATAGTTTTCGAGATATTGAGCTGTTAAGAATTATGTGGGCCACCCTGTATTTTGGACCGTGTCAGTTCTAGTTCATGCGTTGTTGGTTGTTGTATTCAGTATGCATGGTATGCTTCTAAATTAACAGACAATAGAAAGATTTTTTAAAATGTAAATCAGGTGCAATTTCCACCTGAAATTAAAACAAAAATATGTATCGTGGTTATAGTTAGTTGCGCATGGTGTCGTGAATTTTATTGTTTTATTTGTTTTTACGGTAAATGTGATATATTAGAATATCAAAAATAGTACTTTATCTTTCAAGGAATAAAATAAGAAAAAACACATTTATACTTTAATTAAAAAAAAATGATCGCATTGGGAATCGAACTGACAACAGTTTTGGTGCGAGACCTGCCCTTTACGATCGCCGTTATTCGTGATACCCTGTTGTAGTGCTTAAATTCTTAAATATATTAATATCATTTTTTTATTATTTTGAAAACGTTTGAGTGTTGGACTCAACATTGATACATACGTTGGTGTAATACACCTACACTACAACATATATAAGACTCATTAAAATCCGTGTCTCAGATGTCGAGGCCTTTCTTGTAAGAGAAAGAGGTATTCATTAGAGTATGTGACAGAATAATGTATTTTGTTTCTTATTCTTTGTAATATCTCTGCTGAGTTAAGAACATTATGTGTGTTAATAAATTATATTAAATGAAGAAAAAATAGTGTTTTTAGTAATAACATCTTGAATGCGTTGTTGCGCTGTTTAGCTTAAACACCGAAATGTGCGTATTATATGTAGAAATATACTCTAGTGAAGTTATAACTAAGACATAATTAGCCAATACTGTAAAATAAGTTAGAAATGACATAGTTTTATTCGTTAACTTCCAGTGATGAACAAATTAAAATTTTAATGTCGATGATTGAAAACATCGAAATTGTATTTATAGTACATTTCATGACAGGAGTATGATTTCATTTTTATATCTTTCCTTGTCAGTAAAACGTCGTATATTTTTCCACATCATACTTTTGAAATCGATACGATTATATTTACTCTCACGTTACTTTTAAAACGATAAGATATCGGTGTTCTGTATTTTTTTCACGTATTCTTAAGGTGCTATACACATGACGTAATATATTATTTAGTCCTTCGAATTCTAATATTCCTCAATTTACTTTTGTTGTTAATAATAAGGTTTCTTAATAGTAATAATAACTATTCTTAAAAATAAATTACGTGGATTGTTAGTCTTTACAATGAAAAGTTTTCATACAATGTTGCACCGATACTCTAAAAATCTATCATCGTAATTTTTCATACGTTCTTGATTAAGTGGTATTTTTCAGACTGTGAATTTTTCTGATACTTTATTGGAAAATCTTTGTGAAAATGTTAAATTATTGCATTAAATAAAATGTTAATTTATTAGGCAGAAATGTATTTTACCCATTTAGCTATCGGATTTACTTTATTTTTAATGTTAACTTTAAGATTTGCAATTGCACTTTAATAAATTAATCTGAATGAAATTAAATAGTTCAGTATGATGCTGTTGGTATCTATATTTGATTCACAAATAAAAGATTCATAAAAATCTATGTTTTTCTAAAGGCACGGTATTTTAATATTATAACATTATATTGCAGTATCTATATTGTTAACATTATGTTTCCATTGGTATAACTTTGACAGTAACAGTATTTGAAACAGAAAAATTAATTATTAAATGATGGATACTAGGTTTTATATCGTAATAAAGTCGGAAATAATAAATTTTACACAGCTGAATTTATTGAAAGGGATATTCTGTGAAACATTTCATTCATGTTGTTTAAGTCTTTGTAGCGCTATTTGCTTAACGATACCTCGAGAATGTCAAATAATCTCTATATGTCCTAATGTTATCAGTAAGGCGTTAAATCTGTGAGGTCGTTGGCCTATTCTGGAAAGAGAAATCAGGATTTCTATCCATTTTTTTAAACATTTATGTGTACAAGAAATTTCATTATGTTTTTCTGTCCCGTACACAAGAAATCAAAAGTATTTAGTTCGTATAACAAATGATATACAGTACACAAACGTACTTCCGGGTTAAATTTGAATGCTAAACGTAAAACTCTTATATGAAATACAAGCACTGTATTAATAAGTTCTTCTTGAGTTTATGTAAAAACTTTTTCCTCGTTAGAATATCGTCAAACGCATTAAGTAACATGTTCTATCATTAAGTCGATCAAAAAATGTTAACACTTTTTACAAAGGTAATTTCTATTATTTCGATAACATATACATATTAAATGTATATAATATTACAACAAATACAGTTCCAAGAATAACAATATTGTCCAACGATCAAAAGATGTTTTTACGATCATTAGATATACTGAAGGGTAAAAGTTTCTATGTTAAATTACTTAATTTCTATCAGGCTATGAAAAAAGAACATATTCTGATAACAATGGGTACCCGCTTCAATTACTATCTCCAGCTTTCGAAATGAGTCATAATATTTCTTAAAATGTTTTGTATTTCTATTTTCGAGCTTTTCCATATTAATTACAATTGACAATACAAACATTCAAATATCTTCTGAAGCAAATAAATATGGTTTGCAGTTAATTATAATGTATGTCCAGGATGAGTCTCGTAAAATGACGATTTTAAATAACTCGTAAGTTATTTGTTGTACGAAAAAATTTTTCTAACAAATGTTGCCTGCTTTCCAAGAGAACATATAGTTCTGTAATCTCTTTTTTATTTTGCTTTTTTATCGACATATCAGGGTCATCTTCAGTTTTGTAAATGGAATGCCTAATATTTTTTCTCGGATTTGGATAAAGCACCACATTCTGCGTAAAAAACTATTACACCAAATAAGGTTTTAAATTAATGATTCGTAAAATAATTTGTAAAACAAATTTTACTTCAAGCGGTGTTCGAAGTGTTGTCCATTACAATCAATGCACTTGCGTATGATATGATAACGCTGCCTACCACTAGTGATGGGTAATGAGGCCAACGATTCTTCGGCTTGACTTAGCCGGCTTGAACGAGCCGGAATGGCAGGTTTATGACGTGTCAATGGAGACGAGGCTCTGCCCAACCAAGCCTCGGCGAGTAGAGATGTATTTGATACATCATAAGCCACCGCCGACCGACGCTCGGGTTACAATGTAACACAGAACGAATCACCCATGAATAAAAATTTAAACTTATAACTTTCACTGTACTTTCTTAAAAATGTTATGAATAAATGTAGGAGATTCTCCTAATGAAAATAAGTCCAAACCCGACATAAATCGGACTACATTTAATAACATATAATTCGTATCGCGACATAACGCTCGAATAAAAATTGTTTTAGCTGCATTTCCCTATTCAGAAACACACAAAAATCGTAACAAAAAGTCTCACACATTGCAAATATCGGGTGACCTATTACTGAATTTTCTCCAATTTTTCGGTTATAAATTGTCGTTGAAAAAAGTTACGAACCTCAAACAATGTTAACAAATGCAAATTTCTTAATGAAAGTTTAGTGATTAGATTTATGTTTTTACAGTAATAACATATATATTCAGAAGTATTGTCTCTATATAACACTATTAATATATTTCTTTATTAGTTTGGTATCACATATTTAATTTCTTAAATGAATGGTGGTGCAAAAAAGATATAAAGATGTTATAATAAACTTACACATTATAAATGAATACAATTTTAATAATAATTAATGCATTTGCACATTAATTACAATTAAACATGGCAAAGCACATAACAGTAACACTATGAACTAATATATTGTAAAATACATAACATCATTTGTCTCAATGCAGTGCATTAATACATTGATCATTAAGACGTACATAAATATAATACAATTATTTTAATATCTAAGATGCAAAGTAAAGAAATCAATTATGACCTAATATGACATACAAACAAGTGTATACATATACAGTAAAATGCATAAAATCATATAATGCTATCTAACATTAAGAGATAAGCTTAATGCAATCACTTTAATTAAAATATAACATTGTAAATGCAGCATGATCAATTCCATACACATTTGACAGGAATGAATTGGAAATCAATAAGTTGCTTATTGATCTACTAGCTTTTTTTCTCGCGGTATCGCTCGCGTAAATTTCAGGATTTAATAAGATTATTTGTTTAACAAAATTTTTAAATTCAATCGTAATTAAAGAAGTAAGTAGGACTTCTCCTTTTGTACATATATACAGATTGAACATTATTCACGTCCTGAGATTCATGGTATAATATTCCGCCTAGATGACTGACCGTACTTTAATGGTATTGAGTGCTCTTCTAATGACAATAAAAAATTCAAAATATTATTAACAAACAATTTCGGATATTTCATTTAACTGTGGTTAAAATAAAAAATCGCATTGCATAATTACATAAATAAATAATTAATGCAATAACAAGATAAATAACAAATGTAAGATGCTTGATAAACAGCCACTTTTCACAAGATATCACCAGCAACAAAGTAATTTAGTTTTTTATCACATCATGAACATAATACTATATCAGCATAGTAAAACAATGAACGAATGGCATCAAGTTCAATACTTAAAAGTAGTTTTTCGTGATCGAATGCTTGCAAGTTAGAATACTGCAAGGATACCAAGAATTTTTATACAAATTTTAGGATAGCCACGGGTGTGTCTTTAAAATAAATGTGCACCAACTAACAAGAATAAAGTTTTTATTCAAACAAAAACAAGAACTAAACAATCACAAACAATAACGAAACTATAACAAAACCAAACAGTTGATAAAAATAAGCAATACAAAAGTAATGAAGCTATGAGGTATCAGACGTTGTTAACAGTTCGGCGGTTGACGATATTCTGCCCAAAACTGTCCGTTCCCACCGTCTTCCCATGGTTACACGAGAAAACACATGTCTCGTTTTCCCAGGACTTTCCCGAAAAAGAGAAAGTTCTCCTTCAAGCACTTGGGAAGACGGCGACGTAATTCGAACCTACCCTGAACCTCTGCCATGCAGATGTTATAGCCTGGTAGGCGAAAATGTAAGGGAACGCCGAAACTGTAAAGGTCTGCTACACAAATGATGAGATATAAGTAAAATAAACAATTATTTTTCCTTCAACGAAAAGGCAAAACTGCGACCAATTATCCCACCTTTCCCTTAATGTCGCGATACGAATTTTATATTATTAAATATAGTCTGATTTATATCGGGTTTGGACTTATTTTCATCAGGAGAATTTCCTACATTTATTCATAACATTTTTAAGAAAGTACACTGAAAGGAGTAAAAGTTTAAATGTTTACTCATACGTTACGCTGCGATATGAATTGTATTGTTATGAAATATAGTCCGATTTATGTTGAGTTTAGACTTATTTTCATCAGGAGAATCTTCTACATTTATTCATAACATTTTTAAGAAAGTACACTGAAAGGAGTAAAAGTTTAAATTTTTATTTATGAGTGATTCGTTCTGTGTGTTACATTATAACTCGAGCATCGGTTGCCGGCGGCTTATCTTATAGGGTATCTGATAACATCTCTACTCGCCGAGGCCTGGCGTTTCTGCTTTTGACGGTAAATTGAGGCCTCGTCGCCAGCGTTTCTTAGGCTGGCATGATGATTTCATCCGGCTTTCGAGCCGGCTCGAGCTTTTCATCTCCGGTTCGGCTCGGCGCAGCTTAAACGGTTCGATTGCCCATCACTACCTACCATACGGTTTGGCCGGTAAAGCCGGTGTAATTCGATGCAGCGTTCACTTCAATTAATTTTCATACAGCCAATTTTAAAGTGTCCACATTTTTGAACATTAGCCCATAAAGAGGACAAATAGGGCTATATCCTCATATTTTTAAAATTTTTAAATAGTTCAGCAGTATAAAAACGGGGCATTTATTTAAAACAATTGCAAAATACATGGTTAAAAAATATCTCGAGAAAAAAGCAAAGTAACAAAAAACAAATTACAGCACTGTATGTTCCCTTCGAAACCATAAAACATTTGTTTGAAAAATAAATGTTTGAATAGTAAATTCCGCAAGTATAATAATTATAGTAGCGATATACATATAGAGCTATACTCTTTACATACTTAGATACATATTAGAGGGCACGATCTACTCTACTCGTCTTTCACTATCTTAAACTCACACCCACCTGTAGCGAGACTAAATTCAATGGTAATGAATTGTTGGTATCGAATTATATTTCCCTAACCTTGATACCCAACACAAAAGTTGTTTTTACCCTAAAAGAAAATAAATTACAATACTATACTTTATACATTTATTTAAATATTTAATATAAAACATATAAACACAAATGTATAAACTATATACAATATACATAATATATGATATAAATATGTATGTAAATATTGATTATCAGATATTATTTGTACAAGTATACTTAGTTTCAGAAATATTCTGAAATTATTCAACATGGGGCATAAGATCTGCGACGCAAGGCGGTCCCAAAAATATCTAGACAAACCAAAACCAATCCATTTTTTTAAGTACATCTATTGCAAAAATAAACCCACTAAAATATAGAATATACAGGGTGTCCCAACAATGTCCTCCGACCCGGAAATGGGGCATTCGGGGGGTGAATTGGAACAACTTTTTCCTTAGCAACAATGTAATCTGAGGCTTCCTTATCAAGATATTAACGAAAAACCACGACCAATCAGAGCGCGAGTCCAAATAGAGGCCGAGCTCCCGCGGGAACTCAGCCGGCAGACTCGCGCTCTGATTGGCAGGGGTTTTTCGTTAATATCTCGTTAATAAAGCCTCAGATAACATTTTTGCTAAGGAAAAACTTGTTTGAAATCACATCACGAGTCTCCTATTTTCAGTTCCTGCAACATTTCTGTTACACTCTGTATAAAGAATTATAAATGTATAATTCTCTTCTCTCGTATAAATTATAAAAGGTCTGCAAGTATTTTTCAAACAGACTTCGAATCGTTCTAAAATAAACAAAAGAATTAATATGAAGGATTATAGTAAAACATCTTTAGATATTTAAAATATGCCTTCATTTAAATTCGAATTAATTATTCTAATATGTAGGACAAATGTTTATGTAATAAAATTGCCGTAGTAAATTATATGAGAAAATTAAGGTGTAACAATGTAATAATGTATAGTTTTTAACGCTCGTCTTTTTCATCTGATATTGTTCAATTGTATCTTTAGACGGTTATACGTACGCGGATTTCATCATTGAAAGTGGATACCGTTTTATCTTCAATCTTATCGCTTCATTCGTTCTGATATTGATGCTCACATGGCTGTATAATGCTCTTTAAAAGTATGTAGGATAAGATTCGATTATAATTCTCTACCAATGGCTATAATGCGATTTTATCTGTTTTATTTTCATCGGATTTCTTCGATTTAAGATAATTATATCGTTTCTTATTTTGTTAAGTTATAGTAACATATACTGTTAGTAAGCTTTGAAATTCCAGAAAATTGTATTAAATTTCAAATGAATTTTAATAGCTAAAGTAATATTCGTCATTTTAAACAATGAAACGTAATTTAATTACATTTGTACTGTTATAATTGTTATTATCAAAGACCTACCTACTTCAAAGTAAATTTTGGTCAGTATCTGTTTGTTCATTGTAAACAAATTTCGAATAGCTTTACTGTTACAGCAAACGCTGCTTCGAGAAAAATAGCATGCACGCTTCAATTCAATATACGGGGAGTCCCACCTAAGACCGAACACCTAAATATTTTTTTTATTTCTAGTGACACAAAAAATGTTTCAAACACAATTTTAAAATGGAAGTATCGTAAGTAAATGTAACATTTTTTCGTATGTTCATTTTTTTTCGAATTTTATTTAGAGCGCCGGCATTTTTTTTTGCCTAACAGCATGTACTCTCTATTGTATCATATCACACAAAAAATGAAAACGTTTACCAACGATACTCCATCGCTCTCGAAGACATTAAGAATCGAGTAATTACAGCTTGAGCGACTATCACGTCAGAAGAGATAGAAACAGCATCACAATCCATGATTTCTCGTTTTAGATAGAGTATCTCTGCCGATAGGCGTCACTTTAAGCATTTGTAACATAGAAAGTAAGTTCATATACCATCCTAATATTAGTTCTCTGTTTCATTATTTTCTTAGTCTTCAAGTTCACGTCAAGGTCAAAAGTTAGACATGTCGAGTGCACCTTGACACGTGCTACGTAATGCAATAAAAAAAGTACATACTGTCGGGCAAACAAAATACCGGCGACCTAAAAAAATTCGAATGTAGAGATCATAAGAAGAAATGTTCCTTGTACGACACACCCCTTTTGAAAGTCTGTTTGAAACATTTCTCATGTCATTAAAAATTATTAAGATATTGTGGTGTTCGGTCTTAGGTGGGACACCGGTCGGTATTATCATCAGTAGACTGCGGATTTTTATGCAAAATTATATATTCTGAAGCAATTCATATAGAGAAGAGTAAACGTAGGAATTTTTTTCTTTTCTCAAGTATCATATTCGGTTCCGAATAAACCAAGAAACTCATTGGATCTGATAAAAGTTCTGTCCCTCATTGTATTTTACAGACCCCTATACGTTATAAATGCATAAAATCCGCAGTCTAATCATCAGTTATGAGACTTTTCGGATTAATGTTTAATTGTTCTCAAATTGTTGTAACGCCTATCGACAAATTTGCGGCTATCAACACCCGTCTCAAAATTTAATTATTTTTTCAAGACGCAAGGTCACCTTATAGTGATAACGAAGACATATACATGCGTGAATGCATCTTCACACGTGCTACAAGATGCAATAGATAAAAGTGTATACTTTCCAGTAACAAAATAACGATGATCCAAAAAAAAGTCGAACATAATAATCATTAAAGAAAATTTTGTATTCAAGAAATTCCTCTTTCGAGCCCATTCAAACTGCATTTCAAGAATTTCTGCTATCTTTCCAAATAAAGGAGATATTTAGGTGTTCAGTCTTCACTGAGATACCCTACATATTATCGATAATATATATTATTGTATTTAACAATATAGTTTAATATTCCAATGTTTAGTTAATTAAAATAACAAATTTTGTTGACGTTTATCTGTCAAGTTCAACGAATAAATGTAACAATAAATTATTAGGTAATCTCATAATGTAGGGATGTGCGAGTACTCGTAATTTACAAACTGAGCCGAACTCTTGGTGCGATTGCTCGAGTCGAGTCGGGCGTTTGAATTTTCCGAGCTGCATGAAATCAATGAACTGTTCGAAAAATATGCGAGCTACTTGAGAAACTCAAACGGTTCGAATATTCGAGCGCTCGTGAAGACTTCGCTTTAGTTAAAAATGAATTTTCAGCTTGAAAATTTTCGAATTACTCGAATATATTCGAACAGATCTGTAACTTTCGAGTTACTCGTAAATATTCGAATTGCTCGAATTACACGGAACAGATAAAGAAGAAAATTGTATTCATGAAAATCCTACAATAGAATAAAAAATGACAATGTTATTCAAATTGTTTACAAGAAAAAAAGGTATCTATTTTTTTGGAGCTATTTTTCGGTGATTTAATTTAAAAAATTCATTTCATTTGAAGTCTATATGATAGTACAACTCTCACAGAGTAAAAAATATCCGCGCTGTTTGCTGTCCAACTAGTAGGAGATGGAGAATTTAATTTTTCCGGAGACGCGTTTGGGATAAATTAATGGCTTTTTGTAAAAACTAAGAAATATTTAGTCCTGAAATTTGGCATACTTTTTTATCGTAATGGATGCCATATTCTCCTAAAGTTTCGAAGCTCTATGTTCAAATCCCTCCGAGTATTAAACAATTAAAAGAAGATCTTTTTTTGACAGTTTTAATTCTTTTGCAACTGAACATGTACAGCGATTTTAACGTACTATATCTCATTTTGTAGGTATTAAAAATATCTATGTTTTATTTCATCCTTTTTTCTCTGAAATCACATTTTCTTCTGCGCGCGAGTAGCATGTTTTTCATACACTTTCAAATTTTTCTAACAATGTTCCCCACAACATTTCACGAGTTTTCAACATATACATTTCATTTCTAATGACCTTCCGAACTATTTTGCACAAAAAATAGGTAAATAGCAAAACGATCTTCAAATAAAAAAAGTATCTTTATTCGTTGAATAAATTCTCATCGAATGAATTTGTCCATTCAATGTTCTTTTTGCGTCCTTTTTACGAAATATATGTGTACGCCTATAATACGATAAATAAATATCATTTCAAACAGCAGATTTGCATAGTATTCTATGTTTTTGTATATAGAATACCCGGAATATATGTTGTGTCATTTTTACAATTTGTTTTTCGAGAATACCATTTCTAGTATTTCGTATATAATTCCATTGATTAAAAAAATAAGCATCATTGCAAGTACGAATAGAAAAGGTTTATCGTTGCACAGATTAATACGTAAGTATGTATTGTTTTATTCTCGAATCTCTTTCGGTCGCGCCATTCTTTTCCTACGTTCGGCGAGAATCGAAATCTCGCCACGAGCCGTAGGCATAGGCCGTAGCTGTAGGTACTCCATCGTTCTCCTGATGGGCAGAATTGTAATGGCACTAATGGGAACATGTGGCAACAGCGTAACAAAACAATCGATACGATCCAGCACGTGTTGCGAGGTTACATTTATCGATTCCCTCTGTTTTATCGATGCTCGGTGGTAACATGGCCAAAAGGGACTGACAAATACCATAAGCGCCCCTAACGGAGAATCCTTTAACTATATCACTGTATATTCCTGAGTCTGGACGCGTCAAATCGTAGAATCCAACTTACGCCTTCCACGAGTGATAAATTAACAAAAATCGCATTTCTACGATAGTATGACAGTGGTGTACAGGGTGGTCTGGTCAGCTTTTGACGAGAAAACAACTAAATTGTGTGATATTTGACAAAATGTGACTTGAGCAGCCATCTTGTGTGCTCCATCGGCGTCTGTCACAATCGCACAATTTCTAACATTCTAATTCTTTCAACGTATGGTGTTTATTGGTGTTTCTAAGGATCAGACCACCCTGTAGTGAAGTCTACCCGTGAGTACTATACCCGTGAAAACTTCATTTGTGCAATTATCGAGGCAGAAGTTGGATTCTACGAAATCGAATGTCTCTCTCGTGCATTGCGTATACACACACGATTCCCGTTGTTTGTGTGAGCGACGGACACAGCTCACGGCCCACGGAGTCTCCCCCCTTAAATATCTTATTGGGTACAGAATAAAGTAGAAAACACAATACATGTGACGAAAGTTTTTTCTTTTTTGTATTACGCTAAGCCATATTGGCTATAAATGCATAAAATCCGCAGTCTACTCACAAATAACGCGGTTTTTTCGGTATGTACATTAATGAGTACGCAACCTTTTGGCACTACTTAATCATTAATATATTTGCAACTTCTACATCAATGTAATAGTAATCACTGACCAATTTTGCTCACAATCGATAGTAGCCCACAGAATGTGTTCACATAGTTCTACCTCAGAGAGGGGGCTCTTGACATGAGAGTTCTCGTCAAGAACTACTCGAATTTAATTGACCATGCTGTAGGACCGATTTACTCTAAAAATCTCATCATACACCTGAAATATGTTTTTTGCTAGTGCATTTGTTTTAATTCCAATGCTATACTTATGTAACGTAACGTATCGGCTGTGTTCCTTCGTCACATCCATTTTAAACATTTTTTCAAGTCACTATTGTCTGAAGGTAGGTGTCTCTTTAAGATACTACATATGTACATCAAGCAGACAAGTGACAAACCCGTTGAATTATATTATATTGTTCTAAATTCAAGTCTCAAAAAAGCCGCATAAGTTATGGGATGACTTAATATACAGTAAATTCTCCATAACTGCCCGAAACTCTTTGACTTGATTTTCGCACCTCAAAGACTTCAGGCTGACCAGGGAACATCGGGACTGATACACTCCGATTTTGATGAAACTTGGCATAAATATTTATTAGACCCCTCTAAGAAGATAACTGTAATTCGTTCCTGCCCGTTTTTCACTTTGAGGGAAATCTTAACCCTTTTATCCGAATCGCCCTTTTTATATACGTGCTTATAAGTCGTAAACAACAAAAGATATAACTTTTAATTATCAAAAAACGGTATAACTTTTATTTCAACCATTTTTTGATATCTTTTGTTCTTTACGACTTATAAGCACGTGTATAGGAAGGGCGGTTCGGATAAAAGAGTTGATATCTTCCTCAAAGTGAAAAACAGGAACGGTTTTTATTAAAATGATACCAAGCATGATATAATTTAAATCAAATTTATTCATTCTGCGTCAACTCATTTTTTTCATTTTGGTTCTGATTGATGGATCGGAACAGATGATCGGTCAAACTTCCTTGTTGAGGAATGGACGTATACTCGGAAACGTAACTTACAGAATTTGTATGTTATTTGTTATTTAACGCGTTTCTACAATAGAAAGACTTATGGCGGATAAAAAACAATCACCGAAGATTTTGCAGTACATTTTTTGGTAAAACACTTAATTGTTGTAATGTAAATATAACATTTAAATTTTGTAATGTAATCTTGAACATATGTAGATGTCATATTATCGTAAACGTAACCCAAAGTAATTATTATTATAAATAATTTAGAATATTGTACTACTTCACACTACCGTAATTTATAACATATTAGAAACACTATACTGGTAATACTTTACATCTGGTTAACAACCTGCTTTTATAATTTATCACAAGGGAGAACAAAAGAAGATGAGTTATTAACACTTATTAAATAAGTAAATAGGATCTACATTATATTATGTCTGGTCTTACATTAATCAGAAAAATCCCATCTATATTTTAATAAAATTCTCATTAAGGAAGAACCAAAAATAAAATTGTTTCATGGCAACATTAGTGTTATCTCACCGATATGAACGCTTTGAATCCCCTTTTGGCTCCCAAACTTTCAACCGTCGCACAGTGCAGCGGTTTGAAATCACGCAAACCTGGAATATGCTCCGAGCAGTACTATTTTTAACAAAGTATAATATATCACTTGAAATGTTGTTATGTACATGCACTATATACATGCAGCAACATTAAAATATCTAAAGGGATTTCACTGTTGTTAAAATCGAAAACAGGCAAAATATCTAAAGTTTAATATTGCTTATTAATTCGTTTGTAATTATAATATTTAAAAACTAACCGATCGCTTCGATTACATTTCGACCATCTTTGATGCAATTTACCAAAAAGAATACGCGGTACCTCCCAAAATGGCAAAGAATGGCAACATTGTTTCTGCATTATTAAATCATTTATTATTAAAGTTGTCTGCCTGATATAATGAAAAACAATTTCCACTACGAAGGGATGTGAAATAAACTACAAATTGAAAGACGTACACAATTTATATTTTCATTCAGTGTTACCTACATCCTCAATATACAATACTTATTTTATATCTACTATATTTTGTTGCTTACCCTGTAAGGTACCAGCCTAGTTAATATCATTTTCGAATTCCATCGTATAACACAAATATTTTATTTTAAAAGTTACGTTTAAAGAAATACAACTAAATTCACAGCTAAATCACAAGTTACCAAGGGTTAAAAATAAAATAATTACGTATAAACTAGTGCAGCTATCGATCTGTAACTTTGTACTTCTTTTGGTAAAAAGAACACCGATTTTTTAGTTTCTACCACGTTTCCGTGATTTTAAACCACCGTGCCAAAAAGCCACTTGACTCATTCCAAGGGGAACCCACCCAATTTAACATAAAAATCTTTCCGAGGGTTCATAAAGAATTTACTGTAATAGCATAAAATCGTAATTGGCGCATTCGTTTTCTTCGTTTCATTATGAAGTAATGAATCGGAAGAGCAACATTTTCTCTGTGCTTCAGAAATACACTCAGAGCACAAGGTGTACATACTTTCATAAGATAAAAGCTATCTAATTTTTTATTACTTGAACAATGGATGCCAATCATCAAAGTCCAAACTTCAAGATGCGTCAACTGATACACCGTCAGTTATGTCTTACATTAAAAAAACCATTTTGTTAATAAAGTAGTCTTATTCCGTTTTGAACGGAGTATGTAGAAAAATAGATATAGATATATATTTTTAAATTGTTGGAATAACGTTTTCAATTATTCTGGCCTTAATATAAATAGATATAGATGCACATTTACAATTGATGACTATATATTATAGAAAAGACTGTATGAGCCAGATGCTAAAACAATTGATTTTCCATAAACAAGGTGAATGTTCCAAGATTATTACTAGCAAATAAGGATGAAAATAACGTTAATCAATAAATTTTTGTGGTAAGAGAAAACTTTTCCAAACACATGCACTTATAACCTTTTTTGTATTTAGTCTTCAATTATAGAATTGAATTATATATTATACCTATGATCGGCTATGTACTACGAAGGAAGGGAACCAAATCATAACTTCTGTGTAAATAAAAAAATCATAGGAATGAAAATTTTGATAACGCATAAAGATTTGTAAGATCACTTTTATGGAAATATAAGATTTACTTTAATCAAATGTTACACTTTTAACAACTCTATTTGCCTTTTTTTCATACTGGCATTAACAATTTTCCATCTGGAAGTCTATTAATAGACAGTCTCGTGTCGATACCTCTTGACTAGCACTAACATAACATACCTCCGTTGTAATTAATTATTTAAAGTTTAAATGTTTCTTTTTCACATAAATGGTCGTTATACAGTTCACTTCTATTGTAGACGCTGTGTGTATCGAATTGTAGAACAAAAACTCTTAATCTAATTTATTTAGACAGACACTAACAAACTTGTAAGTTCGCGAATCCAATAAATTGCAGCTTGTACTTTTTATATTAGTTAGCTAATTTCCAAGAAACGTGGCTGAAAAGACAAAAAATAATATAGCAATATTTTTGACAAAAATGAAGAGATATATGTATATGTATCTATGTATCAATGTGTCTGTCACTACGTTTCGTTATCATGCCTGAGGTGGGGCTTCGATATCGATGAAGGCACTCGGAACCACGTTTTTCTATCAGTTGCTTCAGGTATATATAAGACCAACCGCGCATCTAAATGTTTGTTAGTGTTATGATTGCCAGTTATACCAAACTTATTTTCTAATTTTCAAGTCGTTTTACAAAATTTTGCGGCTTATTCAGCTTAAAACTTATGTAAGTGGATTAGGAGTAAATCTTTAGGGATTATCAGAAGACTAATTATTGGTTACTTTGCAATAAATCTTCAAGTGTCGGTGAAATTACTTAGTGAAATATTAGAAATCAGCTCTGGTTGTAATTGGTTAGTGAAGCAGGTATACCAAGAAATGTTAATAATGATATCATGAAAATGCTGATTAGATAAACTGTGACGAAACCACGTAAGTGTTATAAATTAATAGATTATAAAATTTGACAGAATAATGATAGTTTTTTTTTATTAAATAATGAATCTAATACAATATTTTGTGTTAATGAGAAAACTGACGTTGAGTAAATATATTTCAAGTTTTGCAATTACTTTTGCTTATGTTAACACTAACAAATAAAATATTGTATACAAAATATAGAATACGTTTATTATTCTGTATTATTTCTGTCAGTAAAAAGAAATTATATTTTCGAGAAACGACGTTTAGAAGTACTGTCAAACAGAATTTCACTTTCACCTATTCAAGTTCACGAATTATTTCTATTCATAGCAGGTTGACAAATTTATTGGATACTACCACGTTTTGCAGTATGCTTTGTTCTTCCTGGAACAAAAAGAATATTTTTCACAATTCATTGTAAGAAATTAAAGTTACAGTAACATATCGATATTGGGCTAATACAGTGACGAAGTTTCACGCCTGATTATCTATCAACGTGGATATCTTTGTGAAAGAAGTTTCTTGGTGACCGGCGACAAGAAGTTAATCTTCGTTCAGACTGCATGGGCATTGCGTTATCTGCATGACTTGCAGTTGGAAGTGAGGATCTAGGCAGTGAGCAATGACGCTCTTGATAACATGCCAGATCTAACTCTTCCAGCTCAAGGTCCTGCTGATTATCATCTTTCCATAGAGAACGAATTTTTCGCCTTGAAAACTTTTAGATGACTTGTGTAAAGGGGTCATGGTCCAAGTGGAGAAGTGGTCTCTACGCTTTGATTGAAAGTGAGATTCAACTCCTCCAACTTACTCCTAACCTCTGATATTCTTCGCGTCTTCTCATATCAGAAATATATTTTCTTGTAACGAACATATTTAGCGAATAAAACTTTTTACTGCTGTGCTTACCATGGAAATGCGTTTTCTGGCGTCTACTAGAAATTCTTTTGTAATTTGTGCCTGCTCTACTGCCTGTCATATATATCATTTAACATGTAAACGTATTACATACTTCATATACGTACAACGAATTTATAAAATATAATTAAAATTATAATTATAAAATATGTTTATAAAATATAATTTAGTAATCTGTAACATTAAAGTATATTGTAAACGACTACCTAATCAATTCCAGTACACCCATCCCTCGATTTACACAATAGATACGTTCCACGAAAAATCTTATAAATCAAAACCGTGTAAAACAGGACACAGCATGTACATAAAAAAGGAGGATAAGTTCAACTAAACTTTAAACCGTGTAAGTCGAATTAAAGAATATAAAGAAAAGTCGTAGATATGTTCATAATAATCGTGTAAAATGATGCAAAGATTTTATAAAAAAACGGAGATTGGTTATACTGAATGTTGAGTATCAAAGTTGAAGCTCTAATCCTGTCCAAGAATTTTGTCGTCGGGCGATGCAATGAGACAATGGATTTCATAGAAAACAAAATACGCTTCGATAATTTCACAAATGAAGTTTTCGCGGGTATAGCACGCATGGGTAGACTTAACTACAAGGTGGTCTAGTTCGTATAAACAATAAACACCATGCGTTGAAAGAATTGGAATTTTAGAAAGTGTAAGAATGAAACAGACGTCGATGGAAACACACAAGATGGCTGATCAAGTCACATTCTGTCAAATATCGCACGATTTAATGGTTTTCTCATAAAAAGCAGAGCAGACCACCCTGCCTACCACTAGTACACTATTGTGAAAATGCGATTTTTGTCAATTTTTCACTTCTGGAAGACGTATTTTCGGTTCTACGATTCGGTGTGTTCAAACCCACGGATATATTACAAGGATTCTCCGCTAGGGGCGCTTATAGTATGTTAGCCACTTTGGCCATGTTACCATCAGCATCGTTGAAACTATAAATCAGTCGGTATATGTAACCTCGCAACACGAAAGGAATAGCTGCCGGACTATATCGAGAATTCTGTTACGCGGTTGCCACATGTTCCCTATTACAATGCTACCCGTCAGGGAAAGGATGTAATACGACTCGAGGCGAGATTTCGATTCTTGCCGAACGTAGGAAAAGAACTACACGAGCAAAAGAGGTTCGAGAATGAAATAATATGTAATAATTTGTGCAGCGATAAACCTTTTTTTTATTCGTACTTGCAATGTAAAATTGTAAAAATGACATCATATATTCCGGATATTCCATGTACAAAAAAACATGGAATACTATACAAATCTGCTTTTTGAAATGATATTTATTTATCATTCAAAAAAGGACGCCAGAAGAACATTGAATAAATAAATTTATTTAATGAGAATTTATTCAACGAATGAAAATACCTTTTTAATTCGTAGAGCGTTTCATCCGTAGCGTTGAATAACATTTTCATCTTTTATATGTATCTTTATTTAAAGTTTTTGGATATAAATTGGAATAACTTCTGCCAGCTCGAATAATAGTCCAGTTGAATTAGACTATGAAGAAAATATAATTCTGATTAGCTGTTCTTTTATGCGAAATGGTTCGTAAGGTGATTAAATGGAATTTATACGTTTTAGACTCGTGAATTGTTGGATAACTTTGTTAAAAATTTTCGACAAAGTCTGAAAAACATGTTTTTCATGTGCAGAAGAAAGTATAATGTTTTTAGAAAAAAAAGGTTCAAATAAGAAATGTAAGTATTTTTAATGCCTATTAAGTGAGCTCCAGTACGTTAAAATCGGTCCACATATTAAGTTGCAAAAGAATTAGAACTGTCACAATAGGCTCTTTTTTAATTGTTTATTACTCGGAGAGATTTGAACATAGAGCTTTGAAATTTTAGGAGAGTATAGTCTCTGTTATGACCAAAAACTATGCCAAATTTCAGCGGTAAATATTTGCTCGTTTTTTCGAAAAGCCATTGAGGCTATAGCCGCATAAGGGAGTCAAATATGCCCCTAAACCAAATTGAACTTGCGATGGCTCATTCTATAGCTTATAAAAAAGAACCAATGTTTGCCAAGTTTCAGCTTTGTATCTCGACTAGGGGGTAGTAATGGGCAAAAATAAAAAATCACTTTGTTGTCCAGTTTCTGCTATCCTATCGCATAAAAAATTGTGAAAACATATCAGGGACATTTTAGTTATCGGACAACATGTTATTGAATTTTTTCAGCTTCATTACCCTTTAAATAATTAAAATTTTTTAAAAGCGTTAAATAACTATAATTTATATTATAATTTATATTAAAATATACAAACATGAAAGAATTTTGTACTTACCTTATAAAATTTCTTAAAAATATGTAGTAACAAAAGTATTTCTTAAATAAATGATTGTGAACCTAACATTATTTCGCTCTATTACTAGAATAATTTTCAGCAAATTTCATAATCAATTACGTCTAAACACTTGCGCTGTCGAAACTAAACTAAATGTTGCTATAGTACTTAGAACACGTCTCTTCAAAACATAAACAAACACCACAGGAGGTGTTCCACGAAGCAGATATGAATGACAACGGTAAACACGCCAGTTCGAGTTATGAACCTATCATTATTTCGGCTACTGTATATGTTGTTATTCCATTTCCTTAACACTACACTTGTGATAAATCACTTTCTTAATATAGGTTTCTGGGCATTTTTTCGAGCACAAAAATTGTTGACATTCAAGCTTCAATTTGTTGCTAAATATTGCTGTTTTCGAAAAACCAAGATAGCAGTACACTTTTATTCATTCTTAGAAACATAGGGACAAAGTATCATTCATTTTGAACAAAGATAAAATTTGGGGTTTTCGCCAGCTTTCCGAGTCAAATACCCCACTATGCGCCGTGGCACACCGGTAGTGATAGGATTTGGAACGCTTCGGATCGCTTCGAATCTGTACACGGACGAAAATTTCGAATCGCTTCGAAACTAATTCGAAGCTACAAAACTCTTGAAAGTCTTAAACGGATTCGGAGTTTCGAGCGACTTCGAAATCTTGAACGGATTCGAATGCTCGAGCGGATTCGAGTCTTGAACGGTCTTGGAAATCTTGAGCGTTTTGTAATTTCTAAGTCTTGGAAGTGTTGAGATGTTTTTATAGGTTATATTAATATTCAATATCTTACAGGTACCGGCTTTTTGATTACTTTGGCTCAAGCAGTATCATTGACATAAGGTATTAAAGAATATCCGTAAATTTCGAATTATCATAAATATATTTATTGTTCTAATTATTTATTTATTTATTAATTTTTTGTGGAGATTGGGGAATGTGAGAAAGGAAATGTAAAAAAAGTGAAAACAGTTCCCAATGATTGAGATACAATTTGCGAAGAAATAAGGTTATTGCTTATACATATTATTTATTGAATAACAAAATGGTATTTAAACTTAATATAACGTGGGATATAGTTGAAGGGAAAATATCGAACAGCAGTGATTTTCGGAAAACAGTATATGTAAATGTTATTAAGTAAATACAACGATTTTGACTAATTTATTCAGTATCCGCATAGTACTTAATTTATTACTAAAGTCTATTAATACCTTATTATTTATTTATTATTACATACATTATTATGTAGTATGCTATTAGTTTATTACTTCATGTTTGGTTGAAAATAGTAGTTTAATTAAGTTTAAATACGATTTTGTTATTCAATGAATAATATGTATAAGCAATAACCTTATTTCTTCACAAACTGTGTCCCAATCATCGGGAAATGTTTTCACTTTTTTTATATTTCCTTTTCACATTCCTCAATCCTCACAAAAAATAAATAAATAAGTGAATAATTAGAACAATAAATGTATTTATGATAATTCAAAATGTACGGATATTCCTTAATATCTTATGTCAATGATACTTCGTGAACAAAGGTAATCAAAAAGCCTGTGCCTGTAAGATATTGAATATTAATATAACCTATAAAAACATTTCAACACTTACAAGACTTACAAATTACAAAACGCTCAAGACTTGAATCCGTGCAAGACTTTCAAGATTTTTGTAGCTTCGAATCAAATTCGAAGCGATTCGAAGCGTTCCAAATCCCATCACTAGGCGCAGCTCACTCGTTTTCTGCCCATGACTGCACGATTACTCTCCGTTTATACATGTGGACATGCGTGTGTAGTCGAGCCATCGCGACGAAACAATTTTTCGCAAAGATCGCGCTCGAGACTGGAGAAGATGATGAACTTTGATACACGAATTTTCCTGTCACTGGACCTTCTAGCGACCAGGGCATCAACTTCGACGAATTATCATCAAGTAAAAAGATGTTTCAAAATGGTACCATGCGCGTATTTTTAAAAAATATAAATGAAACTGCAAAATACCAAACATTTAATCTTTTTTTTTGAATAACAATTACATTTTTGAGGATGAGAATTTCTACAATTTTGATCCGAAATTAACAACAGCTTCCTGGTTCGAAATAAGCAACTCGCTATCTTTCCGACCCTCCATTCTCTCTCTCTCTCTGCCTCATCCCCCCTAACCCTCTTCTTTCTTTGAAGTCGCCCGCAGAGTGAAAGATACGAGAACCATACTTGGTCCGAAACAAGTACATATACAGGGTGTCCCAAAAATGTTATCCGACCCAGAAATGGGCCACTCGGGGGGTGAATTGAAACAACTTTTTCCTTAGCAACAATGTAATCTGAGGTTTCGTTACCGAGTGTTGTGCCCGTGGGGGTACAACGGATAATTTGGGATACTTGGGTTCGGGAGCGTTTGAAGAATTAGCATCCACTGGTAGTTGAGCGAAAGGAAGGATTTATTCAACTTAAGTTACACTTTGTCGTTCGGTTTTTCACTGCCGCAGGGCGGTGAGTGTCGTTTATATAAAGTCGCATTTGTCTCAAAATGAGGTGGTAGGGGTGTCGGGCTGCCATCCGGCAGGGCATGGGTTTTGCTGATCAGTTTGGCACGTGTTGCTAACTCGACATTCGTGCCTCCTGCTGAGTGACTCCAGACGGCCTCACGGTGTGATGTACTGATGCATATCCGAGCACAACACGAGATATTAACGAAAAACCGCGACCAATCAGAGCGCGAGTTTGCCAGCCGAGCTCCCGCGCTAGCGGTGGCTACGCGCTACGCTTGTACTACGAAGCTCCGAACAAGTAGGTCAGCATGCATCGCAGGAAACTGCGTATAATAGCAAATAAAAAAAACATAACAAATTGAACTTTTTATCATCTTTCGTTTGTCATTTAAAGTGACGAATGAATGAAACATAAATGTAAGAAAATCATGTGTAACGTAAAAAGACGAATACACAATGATTTTAAATTGTAAATTTTCTTCTCAAATAACGTATTAACGAAAAGGTAATGTATCAGTAATTGTAGTTCGTTATTGACATAAAAATTCGTAGTTCAGTAACGGGCTACAGTGATACTGATTACAAATCATTGTCTTCAAGAAACCCAACGATAAATGTACTTACGGAAACTTGTAGAATTATTGCCGTGAGAAAGTCATAGGTCGCGTTAAATTAATAAGATAAGAATCAAGAATAAATTAAATAGAACACACCCTTTCGGAAATCCATCTGCAACTTGTAGACCTGTGTCAGTAGGTCACTGTACGGATCCTGGCTGGTGATAACCCAAGTGATTTCTGGTGGGGTAGCGCCTAGTCCACAGCTGTATACGGCACTTCTGAAAGAAGTTGTGACAAGTGCGGTCGAGTCAACGCACTGACGGTGTTTATTTCACTGTACGGTCACTAACACTGTCCACTTCTCAGAATCATATTATTTACTTTATATAATTTTGTTATTTATCGTGTTGCTCCTACGTTAATTTATTGTTATAGAGGAATGTGTTGTTCCTACGTTAAGAAAAATACCACAATATTCGTGTGACGAATACATGTTTCACTGTCACTGAATGTCATGAGACACTGTCTGTGTTTTTTCCTAAGCAGCTTCTTCTACCCCCAAAACTCCGTAGTAAAACTTTTGGTGGGAATATGTTAGGACCAATGACAATTTAGGGCGGTTTCCTGATTACGGACCGCTTATGTCACGCAACTCGCAAGAATTCGAGCGGCCAAAAAATTAATGCACAATAACTGCTCCTCCCGAAACCACCCTTGAAATCCTATAAATTTACCAACGCGAGTGCCAGCCAGATCCTCCAGGAACAACGTCCTTACTTGCAAGGCAACACAACATCAGACTGTTGGCCATCTCTAACTTGCACGCATCTGTTTCACATAAACGTTCCTGTAGGCGATCGATAGCCGAAAGACCCACCGTGGTCTTTCGCGGCCGTGCAACGCCTTTAAAAACCCTTGTAAATTCTCCAACGATCCCTGAGCTATAAGGTATCGGTTTGCGACTCCTAAATGACATTGACGCTACTAACGCACATGTGTTTTGCAGAAGTGCCATTGTACAATTTCACAAGAGAAAGAATTTGTTCAAGACATACAGCCTTTTGCATTACAAGGATTTTTAGCCTACGTGCGATCTTGAAGGAGGGTCCGTGAGACGAAACAGACCTAGCGTTGTACGGTCGCGAAAGACCACGGTGGGTCTTTCGGTTATCGATGGCCTACAGCAGGCCTGTTCAACTTGTGGCCCGCGGGCCAAAATCGATAATCGCCCCTACCGGCTTGCTCTTTCAGCCGAGGGGAATGACCCCCCTCCATAGCCACAAGAAGCCGACGTATAGAGGCAAGAAAGCGTGTGTACATGCTCTGACTGTCCCCACTTCCGACGCTCCAGAAATTCCTACCCCCACGACGCATCACAGCGCAAGCGAGTAGTGGGGAGTGGACTGAGTGATGGTGGGGATCGCGTCGTCTGGCGAAATGACTCGTGGGCCACATGTTGGACAGGCCTGGCCTACAGGAACGTTTATGTGAAACAGATGCGTAAAAGTTAGAGATGGCCAAGAGTCCGATGTTGAGTTGCCTTGCGAGTAAGGACATTGTTCCTGGAGGATCTAGCTGGCACTCACGTTGGTAAATTTATGGGACTTCAAGGATGGTTTCGACAGGAGCAGTTATTGTGCATTGGTTTTTTGCCCACTCGCATCTTGCGAGTTGCGTGACGTAGGCGGTCCGCAATCGGGAAACCGTCCTAAATTGTCATTGGTCCTAACATATTCCCACCTAAAGTTTTACTACGGAGTTTTGGGGGTAGAAGAAGCTCCTTAGGAAGAATCACAGACAGTATCTCGTGACATTCAGTGACGGTCAAACATGTATTCTTCGCACGAATATTTTCGCATGCTGTGGATTTACGTGAAGTGTACTGGTGACACTGTGGCCGCGGCGCAGCAATACGCTGACGAGCACCCAAATGAGAGTGCGGAAACTCTACCGTCCGCGAACAGCTTTCGCCAGTTAGCAAACAGAACCTATCACACGGGAAATTTCGTGCCCCGTACTAGCAACTGTGCTTGGCGCCGAAGTACGCGAAGTGATGCTGCGAACGATAGGGTGCTGGCAGCAGTGACTACAGACCCAACTGTCAGTGTGCGTGACATGAGCCGCTGTCTCGAGTAAGTTACACTACAACGTAAGACTACATCAATTGTTAATCAAGAGAAACAGATTTTGTTTAATAATATTGTACTTATGCAATTTGTTCTAGTATGGACCCATCAGCAGTACATCGCATTCTGAAGGACCATATGATGAACCCGTATAAGTATGTACGGGTGCAACATTTGCGCCCCACAGATTATATCCAACGTATGCAATTTTCACGGTGGATCCTGGACGAAGTAGCGCGGAATCCATCGTTCTGCAAATGCATATTGTGGACTGACGAAGCTCTCTTTATGAGAGAAGGCTGCTTCAATGCCCATAATATGCATGTGTGGGACGATGAAAATCCGCACACTCTTTGTGAACGCGCAGTCAAAGACCGCTGGTCAGTCAATGTATGAGCGGGAATTTGCGGCGACTTTATCGTTGGGCCGTACATTCTTCCCGACAGATTGAATGGCCCAACGTATAAAGTTTTCTTAGAATATGATCTCCCGGACCTTTTGGAAGATATTCCACTAGACATCCGGGAGAACATGTTTTATCAACACAACGGGGCACCTGCCCATTACGCCGCAAATGTCCGCGCATACTTGGACAACACTTTCCAGGACAGGTGTCCTGTCGCATGGCCCCCGCGATTCCCGGATATTACTCCTTTGGATTTTTTCTTGTGTGGACACCCGAAGGTAATTTCATTATTGTTATTAATTATAACTTAATATTCAGATAGGTTTTCATACTTATGTTTTATTTCTATTTTACAATGATCATTTTTGAATGAGGTGTATCGTGAACCGGTCCAGATGGTTGGGCATGTACTAGCACGATTACAAGCAGCCGTAGCCAACATCAACGTACCGATGCTGCAGCGGGCGCAGCACAACATACTTAGGCGTGCTGAAGTCTCCGTAGCTGTCACGGGGGGTAATTTCGAACACCTACTGCATTGAAAACAATCGGCCCCTTTCGGGGCCACCAATTTTTCTTATCGTAGGAACAACACATTCCTCTATAACAATAAATTAACGTAGGAACAACACATTCCTCTATAACAATAAATTCACGTAGGAATACCACATTCCTCTATAACAATAAGTTAACGTAGGAGCAACACGATAAATAAAAAAACTATTTAAAGTAAATAATACGATTCTGAGAAGTGGACAGTGTTAGTGACCGTACAGTGAAATAAACACCGTCAGTGCGTTGACCCGACCGCACTTGTCACAACGTCTTTCAGAAGTGCCGTATACAGCTGTGGACTAGGCGCTACCCCACCAGAAATCACTTGGGTTATCACCAGCCAGGATCGGTACCGTGACCTACTGACACAGGTCTACAAGTTGCAGATGGATTTCCGAAAGGGTGAGTTCTATTCAATTTATTGTTGATTATTATTTTTTTAATTTAACGCAAGCTACATTTCACGTTTTCCCGGCAATAATTCTACAAGTTTCCGTAACTACATTTTTCTTTAGGCCTCTTAAAGATTCTGTTTAAAAAAATAATTGTGTATTCGTCTTTTTACATTACACATAATTTGCCTACATTTACGTTTCATCCATTAATCTCTTTAAATAACAAACGGCAGATGATAAAAAGTATGATTGTATTTGTTACGTCTTTTTTATTTGCTATTATACGCAGTTTCCTGCGATGCATGCTGACCTACTTGTTCGGAGCATCGTAGTACAAGCGTAGCGCGTAGCCATCGCTAGCGCGGGAACTCGGCTGGCAAACTCGCGCTGTGATTGGTCGCGGTTTTTCGTTAATATCTCGGTAACGAAGCCTCAGATTACATTGTTGCTAAGGAAAAACTTGTTCCAATTCACCCCCCGAGTGCCCCATTTCCGGGTCGGAGGACATTTTTGGGACACCCTGTATACGGCAATTCAACAGAATAAAAAATGACGAAGTTATTCAAATTGTTTACCAGAAAAGAAAGTATCAATTCTTTGGAGCTATTTTTCGATGATTTAATTTTAACAATTCATTTCATTTGCAGTCTATATAATAGTACAACTCTCAAAGAGTAAAAAATACCACTCTGTTTGCTGTCTGATTTGTCCGAGATGGAGAATTTAACTTTTCCGGAGACGCGTTTGGAATAAATTAATGGCTTTTTGTAAAAACAAGGAAATTTTTGCTTCACAAGTAAAAGAGGTATCGTTATTCATTGCATAAATTCTCATCGAATAAAGTTGTCCATTCCATGTTCTTTTTGCGTCCTTTTAACGAAATATATGTGTACGCATATAATACCCGTATCAATTATGTCAATAAAAGATAAATCAATATCATTTCAAACAGCAAGGTATTAAGTTTTTCATTGTAACGTTTGCATTCTTGACAACATATTCGAATCCAGCAACCCCAAAAACATCAGAATACCGATGTTCATGCTAATCCAATGAAGTTATGGGGTTTGGATTTTCGTGGAAAAGGACCACTGTGCGCTGCGCCGTACGTTGCGTTGTTACGAACGCACGATTATAGGCAAAATTTATTGTAGTAGTACTCACAGTTTTTTTTAAATATCTGGGGAACTAAGGCCGTCCGTCGATTATATCTAAGGAAGAAATTGTTTAGAATTAGGCCCCCGACAACATATTCAAAAATAATTTAAATCATTCTCATGGGCGTAGCCAGGTTATCAGTCGGGTTTGGGGGGGGGGGGGCAAAAATATTAACACATCCCATGCCACAATGAAAAAGGCTATACGTAGCCAGACACACTCCATTTTATTTTTTCAGTCATAAATCATTGAAAATGTATGCGCTTTGTTAATAGAGTCTGTTGGTCGTGTTTCAAATTATACTGTAATATTAAATATTACGCAAAAATTTTGAAACTCTAGGAAGGGAGGAGGGGCGTAAAATCAAATTTTTTTCTTGTAAGGTGGCGCAAAAGTCACTTTTTCCCGTCCAGGGGAGCGCTAGTGCCCCGCCCCCTGCCCCTCCCCCTGGTTACGCCCATGATCATTCTATGTTGGTGTATCAAAACCTAGCCAACGATTTTTTTCAGTTATCACATAAACAGGAGGAAAAGCTGCGTATTTTGCAGTCGAATATTCCCGTAACTAAATGGGTTATATAAAGTGTTGCTTGTCAGATGTTGTGTGTGCGTGTATTAATGTATCACCGTAATAAATGTAATAAAGTGTAATAAAACACGTTTTCATTAAAGAAACTGTTTCATGAAACTAATTTTTAGGAATCTATATTTTTCAATGAAGTATGAAAGTGTAAGTATGTTCACAGTTTAAACACATAACATAATCCATCATCTGTAAAACGATATACATGTATTTCTCTACCCTTCCATATTTGTGCAATTTAGCATTTAATGAAGATACGTTGAAAATCATAGTTGTAGGTAGAAAATCAATTAATTTTATTCTTTGAAATCTGTATTCGTTATAATATATTTGTTTTTTTAATAGATTGCTCGAGTAGACGAAGGATGCATCAACGCCTTATTGACATTAGAATACTTAAGTATGTTGAGCCAAGTACTACCGAACGAGAATAGTGGTGAAATTGTATATGGACAAGCACATCAAGATCCAAAATTATCAAAAAGGAATATAAAAAATATCAAAAATAATGAGTGCATTGCTGAGGAAGTGTATCAAGGTCTACCAATCATCGATGAAAGGATACATCCAATGCATTTTTTTTTCGATACACTAAACATTTTGCCAAAATGTCAGCAAGCTGAACTTTTATTCTCCATGTTTTCTAATAGTAAGACCTTTATGAACAGTCAGTAGTAATGTTATGAGTTACGTCCGATTCATACTAGCGGTCAAAAGCACTATCAGTTTTAGACTGTATTTCTCCCATTGGATTACAGTTACTCGATTTAATATTTGGACATCATGGTACTTGCGTAATTATTGCTCTATATATTTACACGAAATCTGGTTATCAAATTTTCTGAACTGTGATAGGGTACAGCACATATTTTTGTTCATAAATATGTCAAGTTAATCACTTTATTTCTCATTATTTTGTACATAATAAATCATAAACGAAATTAGACCCAATATTGATATCGAAAAAACATTCGGACACGCGCAATCTCGTGGTTTATTCGCTTTACAAGGTCAGTCCGTAGACTCCTTATGATTGTTCAGTGTAACGCACCATAGTGAATAATTTTTTATCAATAATTAGCTGTTTATAATTATAATTCATTTTTGTACATTCATGTCATGATAAGCGTAAAATTATTCGAAAAGTAAAGATCAATCCAGGATTAAAAGCTCCTAATTTAAATGCAGAATTTAATACAGTTTCAAGAATTTGGAAAGAAACTACATGTGGATACAGTTCGCAGTGATTTTACAAAAGTTAGCTATAATGGTAGGGTGGCTTGTAAAAAGCCATACATCAACCATATCCATCTAAAGAAACGTTTAACATTCGCTAAAGAATTTATTTTTAAAACACAGTCATTGCGGAGTGTTGTGATCTTTGTGGATAAAAATCAGTTTCATGTTTCTGCATCTAACAGACAAAAATTAGCGTGGCGTAAACCGAATGAGCAATTCCAAATATAATAATAATATCAAACTGATGGGGAAACACGGTGACAGAGGCTTGATGATATGGGTTAGTTTTTATTGATGGACTTGTATTTATATCCAAATATAAATTTCTAAATAATAATTTTATGTCCAAACATGTTAAAACAAAATCTAAGGAAATGTATAACGAATATGGATATACATAACAGTTTCAAGTTCTACCAAGAGAACAATCCTATATTTATTATACACGGTGTTCCGCTTAAAACGAGCCACCCAAATATCTCCTCTATCTGTGATCATATGAGAAATATTTTTTATCTAATTTAAATGGTTTCAAGAGACAAATTGGATAGCGGAAAAAATTTTTAATGAGTGTCATCTTTGAATGATTTTTACAAGATCACCAATGTTTCTTTACGTACATCTTTTTTCTTGTTATATGCTACAGCTAACATTATTCTGCATTTATCCATGTATAATAATATCACCTTAAAATGACCTTGAACGCTAAAAATTTAAAATTTACTTTCAGAATTTTAAATTCACGTATATAAATTTTCACAATCTGATTCCTCTCTTGAAATCATTTACATCGCGTGAAAAATATTTCTCGTATGATCACAGTTAGGGAAGATATTTAGGTGGCCTGTATTAAGTGGAACACCCTGTATAATTACTCGAAAGTGCTCCATCCTCTGCCACAGGTACCGGATTTAAATCTAATAAATACTTTATGGGATTTATTAGATCGTAACATTCAGACGACACCCATAAGAACAAACGAAGAATTACAAAAACGACTAATAGAAGAGTAGAGATGTATTACTCAAAATTATTTGCTTAAAATCATTTCAAATATGCCGACATTTCTAGAACATGTTATTAGATAAAAGGGATATTTAACAAAATATTAAAATTATTATAATTTTGTTCGTGAGAATCTATACATATACAGGGTGTCTCAAAAATGTCTCTCTTTCGGGAAATGAGGGGTTGCTGGGATGATTTGAAACCAGTTTTTCCTTAGCGAAAATGTTATCTGCGGCTTTGTTAACGAGATATTAACGAAAAACCCCGACCAATCAGAGCGCGAGTTTGCCAGCCGAGTTCCCGCGCTAGCGGCGGTGGCTACGCGCTACGCTTGTACTATGAAGCTCCAAACAAGCAAGTCGGCATGCATCCCAGGAAACCGCGTATACTAGCATATAAGAAAAATATAACAAATCGAACATTTTATCATCTTCCGTTTGTCATTTAAAGTGATGAGTGAATGAAACATAAATGTAAGAAAATCATGTGTAACATAAAAAGACGAATACACAAGTATTTTCTTAAACAGAATCTTTAAAAAGCCCAAAGAAAAATGTAGGTGCGGGAACTTGCAGAATTATTTCCGGGAAAACGTCATATGTAGCTTGCGTTAAATTAAAAAATAATAATCAACAATAAATTGAATAGAACTCACCCTTGCGGAAATTCACCTGCAGCTTGCAGACTTGTGTCAGTAGGTCACTGTACCGATCCTGGCCATCGACGACCTAAACGGTTTATGGCAGGATATTGCCCAATCCGCAGGTGATCGCAGGAATACCTCACCAGCCGAAGGTAAGGGTTGTAACGTCACGTGCGTGCGGGTTATTCCATCGAATACATATTCACTTCACTGCACGACCACTAACACTGATCAGCCAACACGATCACTTGATGTATTTTCAATCGAACGTGTTGTTCCTACATTAGGTTCCTGCATGTCCGTTATTCTGTGCGTACCACCAGAACATTTCGTAATACTCCCGTGAACTGAACATCTCTGTCGCCCGATTGCTAACCGACTGACAGAATTTTTCCGAAAGGGCTTCCTCTACCCCCAAGCAGTTTCTTATCGTTACATTGTGAGTTCACTCCCACCGTGGCAACAAGATTTAGATAAAAAGAAACCAGAGTTCTAGGAACACACGTGCTTTGCAGAAGTGCAACGACCGAACCGTCGTGCAGTTTCACTGAAACGGGGGCTCCGTTAATTTATTGCCAGGATACCCATTGCTTGAAGATAGAAAGCAGAAACTACGTTATCCTCGAGGAGCAGGAAAAAAAATTTCACGGACACATGTTGAGTTGACGCAGCTTGGCCCTGTCCGAGCACCAAAAGTTCGATTTGTTATGTTTTTCTTATTTGCTATGATACGCAGTTTCCTGAGATGCATGCCGACTTGCTTGTTCGGAGTTTCATAGTACAAGCGTAGCGCGTAGCTACCGCTAGCGCGAAAGCTTGACTGGCAAACTCGCGCTCTGATTGGTCGGGGTTTTTCGTTAATATCTCGTTAACAAAACCGTAGATAACATTTTCGCTAAGGAAAAAGTGGTTTCAAATCATCCCAGCAACCCCTCAGTTCCCGGAAGAGAGACATTTTTGAGACACCCTGTGTAATACTTTGTAAACGGACTTAGTTCAATAATTGTATTATGTAGGAATTATTACATCATGCGTTGTGGCCATACATAAAGAACTAAATGAGAATGTATAATTATTTTAAGGTTCTACTATGGAGAACGGAAGTAAAGGGCGTGCGAACAAAATCTTGATGGATAATTTTTTGGAGCGTATAAAACAGTTGCATAATAAGGAGCTTTTATTAACGTCCGCCGAATCCCAAAAGTTCACGATGATGCTTCTTAATAGACCTCGAGACGGTGGTCCTCATTTACCATTTTTTTCAGTAAAAGGTAGTACTTTTTTTACTGTCAGTTCAGTATGTACACGGTATCAAGAAATTACAAGTCGCGGTTACTATAGCCGGATTTTACACCTTCGGTTTGGTGGCAGTTCAGGTAAGAATGCTGCCACAAAATGACCTGGACCATGAATGTCAAGGTCAACTTTTTTTATCATTGCATTATATTCTACTCATCGAGAGGATAAAAAATCTGAAATGAACCATTGATCGGAACTCAACCGTTTTCTTGAAAAATGATGTTAAAGTTGGATTCATTTTTAAACTGTTTTTAGTTATAATACATATATCAGTACAGTAGAGATTTTGCATCTTTAACTTTATTTTTTATTCTATATTATCCGCGACATATAATTTCTTGACATCTTGCCTGTGTTACATTTTTCATGTTGTTTGATGTGCACACATGCGTTTATCTGGTAGAGTAACACAATACATTTACTAATCTCAATACCATTTTCAGATGGATATTTACATTACAATGAGCAGTACTCTTATCCACGTTGGAAATGTTTTATAAAAGGAATAAGTACAACCCATGTGATTGTCACAGTTTTACCAGCATCCGAAAAAGATGTACGTCTATTCATGTCACCTTCATACACGGAGGATTGTGTCAGAAGTAATGATTTTGAGAATAATGATATGTCCGGTAAATTTTATATTTATTGTAATAAAAATATTCGTACATATTCCGATTCACATAAATGATATTTTGTCGAATGCAGATGACGAAGGAAAGTTTCTTGAAGAAAATCTTGTTATTCCTGTTTATGTTTACGACTGTTCGCTAGCCTCGTTGATCGACACTTTAACAGACAAACTAAAGATGTCACATAATAAAGACATATATCAAGATCATACATTTCGACTTGGTCAACAAGAGGGCAAACAGTTTATTGAATTAAAATTTAATTCTAACTCGAAACCTTCATCTCCGGAATTAAAAAGTGAGGATTCCGATAACACCACTAGTGGTAAGCAAAATTTGTTATTATATTTCATTTATGCGATATGTGTGTTACGTATTTTTAACATTTTTTTAAATAAATTGCTCATATTAATTTTAATTTACTATCAACATGGTTTTAATAATTCAGATAGTTTCAATATCAAATTCCATTTTCGAATTAAGAACATTGTTCTACCCTTCATATGCCTTGGACTGAAAATTTCGCATGTGACTGGTTAAGCTGGAAGCTCACAGAAAATGAATTGTAAAAACAAAATAAACGCCATAATCGCATTATTTATTATTTTAGTGTATGTTCAAAGTGTTGTCACCCCATAGTGAGATACATTGTTAGATATGTTTTGATCTCCTCTTTGCAATGGCATACAAAAAACTAAGGCATTCTATTTAAAAAAAAACGTTACCATTAGAGAAATCTTGGAAGATATGACCTTGAGACGACCTTCAATCTCATAGCCTAATTTCTCCCCTACAATACACTAACTTTCTCCTGAACCATTTTTTTGTACCGTGACAAATAAGAGAATATTAACAGTAATTATGCATAAAGAGGGCAACCTCATATATGACCTTGACCTTGACATATGTTGTTAAGGTCATCGTCCTAAGTAACCTTGACCTTGAAAACATTGGTGGTCATGATCTATTCAAAAGTTATAAACCGTCAAAGTTTCCATATACCGTATAACAGAAGATACATATTTGAAAGGGTGATCGGAGTAGGTCTGAGGCTAGACTCATAAGCGACGAGGGAGTTTGGGGGAGGTTCGGCAGCCCCAGGCGGCCACACTGCCAGTCTGCTGAAAAAACACAAACAGTTGACAAGTCTTCTAAAATGTAAATTCGCTCTTTCCAAGATCAATCAGTGTTAGGTACACCACCTCAAGTAGAAACTCGTCTATTGTTTTGGGGGAGGGGCGGGAGCCTCTCCTCCTCAAATCTCCTCCCCGCTAGCGAATCTAGTCTCCTACCTAGTCCCATCACACTTTCAAACGTGTTTCCTTATTTATTATTAATGTATACAACTTATTCCAACATTTGAACATAATTGTCCTGTACAATGGGATACATCGCCGCCATTGCACGAAAGAACGCTTCTATGCGATCGTTATAATTATAATGCCGTTTTACAACAAGAATGTAGGTCGTCAGAGGTATGTAAACAGAGCTTCGGTCGAAACATTGGCATTATATTAACGGTTCATAACTTTTGAACGGATCATGACCGCCAATTTTTTCATCGTCAAGATTGTACAGGACAATGACCTTGACAACATATGTTGAGATCAAGGTCATACATGAGGTTGCCATCTTGATGCATAATTACCTAATTAAGTGGCACAGTTAGGTGGGACACACGGTACTTATATTATAATATTTATACATTTTTTCTGTTACAGACCAACGAAGCCTCTTGGAACATTGTAAACTGGTGAGTTTGGCACACTGTCATTGCTACGTTGTTGCCGTTTATAAATCACTAGTGCTACAACTGCCACTCAGTTACGAAGATATGGAAGCCGCCGTAGAACAATGTGAAGAAACCCTAATTGAGATTAACATTACAAATTATTTACGATGCGTATGCAGACATTTAAGCAAATTATCGGAAAAAGATTTATTGGATCAGTTGAAACATTCTTCATGCAAAGATGTTGAACCATTACACAATTTAATTAAGGAAAAATTTGAGAGAATAATGACAGTTGCATTTAGACCAGTACCTGCACATCCTGAATTTTATTATTGTTCACCATTTTGGATAGGAAATAAAATGGTACGTTCTTGCTTAAATATTATAATATGGCGACAATATTGGATATGAATGAAACGAATAAGGGTTTTAATTTCCAGGATTTATTTGAATTTCAAAAATCAGATAGCGATGAGGAAATAGGAAATGTGATCTTTCATTCAGTAAATGTTCATTCCGAGTTACATATGCACCGTAAAAAAGGTACGTAATAATATAAACTTTAAAAGCGTTTAAAAATAGTTAGAATAGCAATTTTAATTTCTAAAAACTAGATTACGTAGGTTGGGACATTTAAATGAGAAAATTTAAATATCTCCGTTATTTGTGGTCACATGAAAAAGCTACTTGGGACAGGGGTGTCTAACTCGTGGCCTGCAAGCCAGGGATAGGCAAAATCTTTATCTAAATAAAAATTTCGAATAACGAGTCAAAAATTTTATTCGTCATTCAAAAGTTCGAATGGCTAGGTTATCTTTACTCAACGAGCAACGAATAAATCAGTTTATCCGATGAGAATTTATCGAACGAAGAAAAATAAATCTTTTATTTGAAGAGCTCTCATCCGTGGCGTCGAATAAAGTTTTCATCTTAATCTAGTAAGGGAAAAAGAATCGGCCGTCCGGGTACCGGGCTGGGAATCAAACTTGGGATTTTTCACATTTTTTATCTCACTGTTCTTATCACTGAGCTACCCGGACCGTCGACGATTCTTCCTCTCCAAATTTATATAATGTACACAAACAACAAAAATGGCTGCTGCTGCTTTCTATCGCCCACAATCTCTTATTCGAAAGCTTCGAGTAAACCTGTGCTGTCCAGCTTGTCTCTTTATAGACAAGAACCATCTCCCACTATCGGATCGTCCACGGCCAGAGTTGGACATTATTCGACTTTTTTATTCGAATAAGTATTCGAATAAATTTGTGCGAATAAATTTTTATTTAAATAATCTTCCAATACAAAATTCAAACAAAATTAAATCATTCCATAATAATGAATCATTTTTTATTCGAATAAAAGTTATTCAACTCACAGACGAATAAAATGATCACGTAATTTCTACGATGTATGGTGGCAGGTGACACCTAATTAGGTTACGAACATTGGAGGACCCATATTTTCGAAAATTACTGGAACCTCGAAGTACGAACCGCGGAAGGACGGTGCCGAAGTCAAATCTGACCCTCAACGACACTATGAACCAGGGTCGGCACTAAGATACTTGGCGGTCTTATGCAAGAATTTATATGGCACCCCAGAATTATTTGTTTCTTCTTGGTTTATAAACAATATATTGTAGATTTCTTGAAGAACCGCTTAGTGAAAATAAAAAATTCTCCTTTTATGTACGAGGTGCCGCTGCCATTGGCACCCTTGGCCCCGGCCCTATGCCTCGCATAGGCTACTTATGCGTTCTTAGTACTTGCATTCCGTCAGCCCTGCTATTAGCACAGTGACAGTCGGTTGAGCTCGAATCTTTACCGATATGTGTGCTACAACATATGTAATATGTAATTCATAGTTAGTTTCGGATTACACGAAACAATAACCACATAAATTATAAAAAAATATATTTATTCTATATGGCTGCGATTCCGAAGGTAGTATCTAATACATGTACTCTGTTTCTGCAGTTGCATCGTATCACGATTCGCAACATTTCGAATGAGCCACAGAAGTTTTGTCAGCTATAAAAAATGACAGCGAGTAAAAACGAAATAGGAAGTGAGCTGAAGATGTAGGATAATACTTCTGCGATGTCTCAGCCCGGCCGTTTCCATGTCATCAAAAAAATTCAGTCATGTTCAACTTGCACGATAATCCTTCGATAGAAGTCGGGAGTCACGTTTATTCGTCTTTCAGTGAGGTCGAATAACGAATAAAATCGTATTCGAATAACTCTTTAAACTTATTCGGGAATAAGGGATAATTATCCGGCGAATAAAATCGTTATTCAATATTCGTTGCTCGGAATACAATTTCTCTAACTCTGGTCCACGGCTACCATAAATTACTGTCTTCAGGAATTTGATCTTTACCTAATCTAATTGAGAGATCAGTTTCTCTTCAAGTACTTAAGTGGGATATACGTATGTGTCCCACAGTTCACAAAAGCGTTTAGGGTACATTGTAGTTTGGATTTTTGTAAAAGAAAACCATAACACATAGCGTGAACAGTCGATCTGTGGGTTGTTAATATACAAGGTGTCCAAAAAAATATGGAACAACCCACAACATGGATATTCTTCATGCAAATACAAATCAAAAAGTCCTTTACCGTTTTGTAATCTGAAGCTTCAATTCCGAGATATTAGCAGTTAAACGAACTCGACTTAACAGCTAAAGGTAAACCCACGCTTCTGCAACGCGAGTTGCAGAACACGCTTGAAGGGTCGATTTTAATGGCTCGACGCGCAGCTAACGACTTCGTGCAACGTTAAGCCGAACACGAGCATTCTGACGCGCATCGTAGAAAATCATATGACGCGTGTAAATCGGTCAACGGGCCCTCAATGTCGATTGTACAGGGGCGATATCGCTCGAGCGGAGACGACTGTGACCCCCTCCACCATCGACAGTTGATAGATTTACATGCGTCGACACGGTTTTAATAGCGCGGTTGTTTAGAGCGGCCTTTTATTTTGTGCAGCGAGAGACTCACCCTGTATATACTTTATTTACGAAAATATTATAAATTATTATAAATATTACTACTTACTTCCATTGTATGAAATTGGCGTCGAGGCATGTCCCGATCCGACAAGAATTTTATCTAATTATAGAAAAACCAAGTACTTTTATAAACCTAACTACATAAACCGTGGACGGGGCATTCCTTCTTTTCGTACATTTACCTTCAAAACGAAGCTTCAGATAACTGGGTAATTTAATTACCGAAGGAACAGTAAGTAGAGGCGATGACTGCTGCGCCTTTTCTTGCCGATTCTCTACCTGACTATTCCTTCAATAATAAAATTGACCAACGACCTGAAGTTTTGTGTTAACAAGTAAATGCATGAAAATGTGCATTCGAACAAAGTTATGTACACGTAGGTATAGTAACACGTCATAAAGCAAGTGATAACAGAGTATGTGGCTGTCATATATGACCATACATATAATCTCTCAACATATTCTCAATAATATGATTACATTCTATAACAATGAAAACCTTTATGTATAAATATATATTATATTTATACTATTTTCTTAATACATATTCAGGGAAACAGGACACATATTCTTACTATTTGGTACATGAACATTCTATATACGTGTTATTCATCCATTCAGCGGTTTATTTTTCACTACAGATGGTTTAATTCAAGAAAAATAGGAAAGCTCCTTCCAATTTCGTGGACGATGCGCGCCGAACATTCTTGTACGCGCGATAGCCGTGTGATCCTTCTTGAGGGTCTTGAGTGGAAATTCTGTTGCATGTTGCTTAAATGTGGACGGGATTTTGGCCGCGCGCCGTGTTGCGCGTGTTCGTGCTCACTGTTGTACAGATTTGGACCTGCCTTAACGATCAGCTGAGCGGTTGGCCTCTGATTTAGGTCGTACGCTTTTTGATTGTGTCCGCGCGTACGTGTGAATTCGTTTAATTGCTAATATCTCGGAAACGGAGCTTCAAATTACAAAATGGTAAAGCACTTTTCCATTGTATTTGCATGAGGAATATCCATATTGCGTATTGTCCCATCTTTTTGATACACTCTGTATATTTGAAGATATGAAAAAAAAATGTTTATTTTATTATGTTTAGTACACAGAGTAGTAATAAAAATGTTGATCACTTTCACAGGATGGATTGTACGACATTATCTGACAAATACCATGCTATCATTACCCTGTTCCTTATATGCTATCAACGCCCATTGTCGAATTATTCTCAAATATAAAATACAGGATGGTCCACGCAATTTGTTCACCCTGAATAACTTCTAAAGTATGCATTTAGTATGCACCTTACACTCAACATCAACATCTTCGTCACGCTGTGAACAAACTCCTGCATATGTTTCTTTAGGCCAATTTTCACTTTCATCATCTTCATCAATACCTTCAACTTGATACTCGATAAACTGATACAGAAAGTCCAATGATAACTCTAAACTATTACGCAACATTTTCTGTATTGATTCTCGCAATTGTATATCCTCATTTATTACAGGAGTTTCCAACAAGTACATTATTTGAAATGTTAGTATTAACAAATTGTTCACGTTCATCGGATTAATAATCATTTTCACACACAGAAACTGTAGTTACGTGCTGCGATTAGTAGCCAATGCTACCGCGGAAACTCGGCCGGCAGTCTTGCGCTCTGATTGGTCGGAGTTTTTCGTTAATATTGCGTTAACAAAACCTCCGATAACATTTTTGCTAAGGAAAAACTTGTTTCAAATCACCTTACGAGTTTACCATTTCCAGGTCCTCCAACATTTTTGTTACACCCTGTATAATACATTTGTTGTCTTTTGAAATACAAACCAATACTTTCAACTTATTGCAACTTATCATACGTATACCCGCTTTTCTGATTGTACTATCGGTTACGAATATGCTGTGTTTAATATAGAATCTAATAAGTCATATAATTATCTTGTTTACAGTGCAGCGAGAAAATCTTACGTGGCCAGTTAGACCCACCCATAGCATGTCAAATATGTCAAATTATGACTCTACGGAATACCTGTCGAACGACTTACAAGAAGACAATATTGGCGAGCAGGAAGAACCTCTTTTTTTGCAATTAAGTTGTTCTGTTCGATTTCAGTCTAGATCTGGACTCAGCAGTGTTCCAATTAAATCTCTCCCTACCTGCTTTATGGAAATTTTACAAAAAATGGAAGAGTACAAAGATAGTAATGTCACAGATTTAAGCCCATCTGATTTGAACATCACTCTGGACATCATCTGTTTAAATCTTCCAAGAGAAGTATTAGAAATAACTTTAGAACGTTACTCTGGTTTACGAACAACATCTTTCTGTAGCGGTTCTCCGACTGGTAGTATGGAAACAGACAGTGGAAGTAGTTCGGAAAATAACACTAAAAGTGAATTTTTTAAAGAAAAAATATCACATCTTTCCTTAAATCATCATAATGCAATAAATAATTTGAAAGATGAAATTGAATGGCTTTTACAAGACGAAACTGCAACCGCATTCTTAGATCGACCCTTTGTAAATGAGGATGTTCTGAAATTCGTAGCAAATCACGTTTTAGAATCAACAGATAGGTTTAGCTGTAAATTAGAAAAGGTCCCTCTGTACTTTGTTTTTCCTTCAGAGGATAGCAAACCAAAATTTCTAAATGAATTGAAAAAAATTGAAATTGACAAATATCGTATTCAACAAGAAGGGACCTTTTTTTATTTTGTAAAAAATGTGCACCATGTATCGGCTGCTGTAATACAACAGGATATGAGCAGTGACAAAGAAGAAGCAAAAATCAAATATGGTATGTACTACTACGAACAAGTAGTGTTTTTTCGGAAAAGTGCTTACAGCATAACGTATACATAACTATGATACAAATAGTATTGCTATTAGACATACATGCATATACAGGATGAGTCACCTAACGTTTGCACCTCAGATATCTTTGTTGTTTTTGAAGATACGTCAAATGTCCTAAGGACAAAGTTGATGGTTCAATGGGACTCACACGATACCAAAACAATTTTTGTTTTTATGTCATTTTTTGTAGCGATATAAAGGTCACCATCATATTTTTAAATGAAATCACCCTTTTTTAAACACCTACAATGATAGTCCCTTTCATTAGGAATTCAGTGAATATTACAAAAAAGACAGACACAGACCGTTTAAAAAAATGGAGGTGATCTTGATATCTCTAAAAAACAAATGACATAAAAACAAACAATTTTTTGTCATCATGGGAGCCCCATTGAACTATTCAACTTTATTTTTAAAACATTTGACGTATCTTTAAAAACAACAAAGATATTTGAGGTGCTAACATTGTGTGACTCACCCTGTACATGGGTTATTCCACGCCAAATCGATTTCTTTTTACACTCGATATCAGGGATCTTGTTCAAAATGAAATATGATGTAGTCCCCAATCATCATTTTGTTGGTGTTGTGTTTATTTAAAAAGTACAGGCCGCCGAAGTTTGCAGTGTTTGCTTATTTTCGTGAAACCGGGGTGAACTTATGAATTTTTATCTCGGAAACTTTTTATTGTGTTGAGGCCACTCTTTCTTTATTTCAATTTAGAAGGTTTCGCCTATTTGAATAAATTTTGTTTAAATTGAAAAATCATTTTTATAACATGAAAAATTATAAACAGATTTTTCTTCTGCAAATTGGGTATAGCAGGATAATGGGGTCAAAAGTGCCCTTAGACCGATTTTGATTTGTAATATACCATTCGATAGCTTATTAAGAAAAAATAGTCTGTGCCAAGTTTCAACCCTCTATCTCATCCAGGAGGGTAACAACAGGAAAAATTCGGATTACCGGGTTTCCTTCTATTTTCCCAATTTAATGGTACGTAAAAATTCTGTGAAAAATCAGATAGATAGTGCTCACTGGGGCACGTAATTGAGATTTTTTGGTAATTTTTTAGTTGCGAACCTTAGTTATGGAAAATTAAAAACGGAAAAGAAAAGGAAAATTTTTTTTTCTTATATCAATCTTAGCGCGACCACTTTTATGTAATTATAGTAACGATATATTATCATAAGTATTGTCCTGAATTTTTTGGAGATTTTTTGATAGGGTGCGCCGTACTTTTAAAGTAAATGAAAAAGTACTTTGAACTTCTTTATTAAGTATATTATCCTAGTTTAAGTATTTTTACATTCAGGAAAGCGATGTATGAATTACAGAAACTAAATTCACTTAAGTAATTAGGACTATGCTGTGCACGTTATATGCAAAAATATTTACCCTGTTGCCAAGACCACCGATGGCACAGTGGTGAAGCGTCCAACTGCGAAACCGCTGAAGTGTTTTTGGACATGGTATCCAACTACGCCTGTACGCAATATGTTTTTTTTTCAATAATTATATACTTTTTTCATTTCTAATTAAATGACAATGGATTGTATTTATTTGAAAACATTTCAAAAATATTTTTTAAATATTTTACCCTAAAATATTTGCAAAAATAATTTTGAAGCACTTTTTATTGCACCGTATCTCTAATCTCATATTCTCTCAATTCCACTACTGTTTAACATTTGCTACATTAAATGAATACAGGTATTTGGTTTCAAAATCTTTTATCTTTAATAATCTTGGGTGGATTGTGGAAAAGATTATACATAACGTCCTGAGTCTGCTTTGCTATTTCGCCGTTTCTCTTTCGAGGTACTTTGTTAATTATAGCATTATTTATCTTTTTCAATGCTAAATACATGTATGAACTTTGTTTTAAAATTACTTGTCGTTTTGGTTGAGATAGAGGGTTGAAACTTGGTACAGGTTTTTTTTATAAGCGACTGAATGGTGTATCATAGACCAAAATCAGTCTAAGGGCAATTTTGACCTCCTTATCCTGCTATACTCTTTGCTAGAAAAATTGTTTTTGTTATAAACAAGTTTCCACAGAATTTTTTTTAGGTAAGGAAGAAATTTTTTTGTATATTCACCATTGCTACAATAATTTTTGGGAATTATTCACAATAGGGAACTCCTCACCGATTTGGATGACCTTGAAATATGTCAAGGTCATCATTCTGAACAAATTTTCACTATACATGTTATCGCCGCTCAGCTTTAGTTTCCGAGATATTCAGGAAAATATGTTTCAAATGACATGATTTTTTTCAGGTATTTATTTATTGAATAATTGTTATACCACGCACCCAACATCCCACTAAACACAACACACATACACGATGAGGTCTGGGGCCCGGCGAAGAAACTTTTTTCCTGTTTCTACAGATATTAATAACTAAACTTATGTTTGGTGAGATGTAGTTTGTTCATAAATACACCCCGGTTTGACGAAAACTTATTATTTTTTAGCTAAGTATTTTTTAAACAAACACGATACCAATTTCACAGGGATTACAACATATTTCCGTTTGAACAAGATATCTGAAATCAAGTGCAAAAAGTGATCGATTTGGTGCGGAATGATCCATACATTTATACATATGTGTACTAAACTCTGCACAACATTAACGGATCACCTCTTCGAACCCGAAAAATGGGGCAAACTTCAAATGGTCATAACTCCGACAAAAATGGTTGTATCGATATAAGTAACAAATCGTTTGAGAGTGCGGAATCTCTACTTTCAGATTCCTTTTCAAGATTTCAGCTGCGTTGCTTCTTAGCAAAGTTATAACGAAATAATGTAGGGATTTTATACGGACGCGGGTGATAAAACAGTTGACACACAACAAATAATAACAATAAGAACTATATTTAATATAAAACTATAACATAAAACAACAAAACAACAAAACGACTAAATTACAACACACGACAAACGACTAATCTACGACAACGACTGACAACTCGACTTTCATCCGACAGACTGCCCCGAAACCACGCATTTTGCCCTCTCTTAACACTAGGTTTACGGGCACTTATCGTGTAGGTATCTCCACGGCACGCATCAACGAACCCGCAGATTTTCTTTAAAACACAACTTATTTTATATAATACACAATTTATGATCTCTGAAATTAATGCATAGCTATAGAGATAGGTATACCACATAGAGAATTTCGAGGTTAGAAAGCATTCGAAATGCGTCAAAATGACGCGTCCCGTAAACCTAGTGTTAAGCATCTACACCTACAACACACACCCAAGTTTTGTATCCCTCGCTCTCGAACTACTGCCATTTGGAGGTCATTTATACCGTTGAATTGGCGCCAATCTTCATAAACATCATGTATCAGTTGTCCCCGTAAATTTTCTATTTGGTTAAAGCCAGGAAACCTTGATGGTGACATTAATGTTTCTATATTTTTTTCATTTAACCACTGTTTCGTACTTGCGAGTTTCAGTCTGGCGATATATGTATATATATATATTATTTACATATGTTATTAGTTAAATTATTTATTTAAGGTAATACTATGGACTTTATCGAGAAGAAAATATCACACAACAGTAGCGATGCTGAAAACGATTCTAAAACTCATGTTAAAAATGAGTTTTTATCAAATTATGATTTTAAAGGTTCTAAGGTGACAAAAATGTCCGAACTAAATGATGAATGTGAAGGACAATATAGTTCTGGAATATGCTTTAAATGGTTGAAAGATCTTGATAATCGTGAAAGTTTCTTACCAAATTTCTGGTTAATCTTGAAAGTAGAAAGTGATTACGTCAATGTTTACTTTCACTGTAGGTGAGTAATATTTTAAATTTTAGCTATAAGTCGAATACATATTTCTATCAATGTTATTCAAGCTGCATTTATTGCTTAAAGTTCACGGTACTTATACATTGATTATACTGTCCAACAAATTTTAACCTTGGTTCTGTTTTGCAATATCCATTGGGTGATCCTTATAGAGTTTCTCGTCCTAAACACGAATCCGCAAGTCGAATTGTTCTAGCACCCTCAGTTTTTGAAAAACACGAATTTTTGTAAAAACGCACGATTTTGGGGAAAAATTGCGTATGACGTGAAAACTACAAATGCTAGAAAATTTAGTTTAACCTCAAAAGATAGAGAAGGGTTTCCTGATTATATCAGTATATACAGTTATTAAATTTTGCAATTTTTAATTGTTGTTACTGCATGACAAAGTTTAAAAAAAAGTAGCTGCGCGTACTTTCTACACACTATTTATACATTTTTACGAAAGTTCTTTATCCAGCATAAATTCGCTACGTAGTATCGGATTTTGCAGACATTTTTCAAGAAGAAACCATCCAAAAAATGTATCGGAACGGATTTGTATTCGGATAGGTCGAGAAAATACTAATGAGCAACTACTTTTTGTATGTATAATGTTTCATGTTTTTCATGTATTCTTGGACAGTAATCACGAAATTGTAAAGAATTCCTCTTGATCACACAGGGGCCTCGCAATTATTGTCACGAACTCGGGTCTGCGCCGGGACAATAATCGTGGACTACGCATAACGCTTCCGACCCTCGTGAATACGTTTTTTGCCCGAAGCTCGAGCCTCAGCAACTCGCCTCTGTAGTATTCCGAACATAGAAAAGGACAAGCGATTGAAAAAGAGATCGGCTATAATGGTTACATTATAGCCGACCACACAGTCCGATTGTGTGTGAACCGTTTCGGCCAATAATAAAAATACGTGTGACTGAAGGTGATCCAGCTACATTTAATTCGTCGGCAGCTCCGTGGGCAGTCGCTGACGATTGAACGCTTTGACTAATCGTTGTACATTCCCCCGCTCCGTCCGTCAAGTCCATCGAACGCATACATTGTTGCCAGCCGCGTCCAGACGGCTTACAATTCACAAGACCCCCAAAAAATTACATTCCCGGGTATCGGTTATTACGCGGAATTTAGCTTTCGGGCCCCGGTCAGCTGTGTGGCCGTGGTCCGCCCCGAGCAAAGCCCCTCTCTCGGCCTTCGCGACTATTCGCGCCTGCGCAAGTTGAACGCCTGGCACTCGCCGAGTGCCGGTATCGGGTAGGACTTCCGATTAGAGGTGGCGTGAACTGCTACTTGTGAATCACTCGTGATTTGATCACGTTCGTTTCCAATCACTGTGATTTTTCACAGTGATTCGTGATTTCTCGTGATCGTTTCTGATTGGTGGAGAAACCTAACAGTTCTTTAGACGCGACACATAATCTGTATATTTTATATTAACGACATCAAAACAAAAATTCGAGTTATATCGTATAAACTGAAGAAATAATTAGAAACAATGAAGAATAATAAATAAATTAATGATTATAAATTATAATCTACATGTTACCTAGCAAATCATTTTTTTAGAATTTCTTGTTTTTTCTACTGATTTTTACAAACACGAATAGTAATGTAATTATCGTAAAATCATATTGAATACGTTTTTCTGTTTAAAGATCAAGGACTTACGAGCGCAGTGAGCAAATTCATTCAAGATAAAAAAATCGCAATCACGGTCGCGAATGAAGTTAAATCACGACCGTGATCGTGAATCGGCGATCACTGTGATAAATCACCGTTAGTGATTTTGCACGCCATCTCTACTTCCGATACCTCCAAGACTTTGTAAGAGTGGAGGCTACAAGAGAGTGGCGGTTGCCTGCTAGCACGCACAAGGTTCGACGTTCGCAAGTAGGATGCGGAGAGTCTCCTCACGACAGGTGGCGGTTCGCGAATGAACTGAGATCGTTTTGCGTTAATTTAGACGTCTATTAACGCCACGCGTCTACCCTTGAAGTAAGAGACAATAGGTGGCAAACGATAACAAATTCGTCCGAAAGTTCGATCCACGTCGAGATACAAGTTAGATAACATGTGATTCGGTTACGGCGCCTCCGCTCGATGGTATGCGCGGTACGGTACGGTTTGAGGTACCTCAGCTCGGAATTCGCAGCCTCTCATAGAAGGTGAGAAGCTGTCCGATGTTAATTCTAGTTCGACTTTCCCGCAATCAAACACAGATTCACGCGAGATAGAATGGATGGGTTACCGCTCACAGATGTACCGGTTCGGAGTTTTCGCTACTCCCTCGTTCTCGCAACTCGCGAACAGGTTACTCGTGACTCGAAAATAAACACAAACGCTCCTAATAGTCATGTCGCTCGCAACTGAATGCTCAATCGCGGGTTTCGGTAATCGGCCGTAACGTTCGGCAGTACCCCCTTGTCCCAATATTCGGCCGATTTCCAATGTCCAATGGCGGCTCCTAGTCAGGGTGGGGGAAAACGGTTACGGTGTCGGGTGTCGCCTAACGTTCGTCACGGCCCTGTAATTATGCGCAGGTACTCGGCGCGGTAAAAGACGCGGTTAGTCGCTATTCAAATGTTCGCTAATTCTTGGGATTCCTCTAGGAGGCTCGCGTGCCTTCGAGTGCATGTGGTGAGCGGTGTTTTCTGGGGCAGAGGGCCGTCCAGTTCGATCCGTAATACGCTCCACGTTCGAAGTTGAAGTGGTCGCGTTACGCTGGTAAAAAGCTGCGTAACACGGTGAGACGACGCTAATGTAACGATGAGACTTTGTTATTTTCGATTCGGTGTTAATGAAACTTTTACTACTATATTGGTGAGATTTTTCTTATTAAAATGATACCAAATACGACATATTTTGGATCATATTTACTCATGTAGAAAGTGTTAACAGTTCATATTTGTTCGTTATTGCTTCTGATAAATTATAAGTAAATATGATCCAAACTGCGTCGTGTTTGGTATCACTGTAATGAGAAAAATCTCACCAATATGTTCATAAAAATTTCATTAATAAAGAACAAAAAATGAAAAAGTTTTATCGTTGCATTAGTATTGTCTCACCGACACCGGGAATGTAACTTTTTTGTGGACTCCCAACGTTCAGTCGTCTGCTCGTGAATGGGAAGCCGTTTCGGCGCGTCGAAACAACAAAGTATGCGCTTGCCGGGTTCCACGGCCTCCCCCCCCTTCCCCACTAGTGGTGGGGATGACGCCTGAGCAATAATCGTGAATCAACAGTCAGTCAATAAGCTGTCCTCGTACATAGTACCAGTGTCGGTTACGCGTAGCTACGGCGCTGATGCGCCGAGGCAGGCGAGTAATGGCCGCGTGGCAGCAAAAAGCAGCGCACACGTTCCCAAGGGATATTTTCTCGACCTATCCGAATACAAATCCGTTCCGATACATTTTTTGGATGGTTTCTTCTTCAAAAATGTCTGCAGAATCCGATACTGCGTAGCGAATTTGTGCTGGATAAAGAACTGTTCGTAGAAATGTATAAATAGTGCATAGAAAGTACGCGCAGCGACTCTTTGTTAAATTTTGTCATGCAGTAACAACAATTAAAAATTACAAAATTTAATAACTGTATACACTGATATAATCAGGAAACTCTTCTCTATCTTTTAAGGCTAAACTAAAATTTCTAGCATTTATAGTTTTCATGTGGTACGCCATTTTTGCCCAAAATCGTGCGTTTTTACAAAAATTCGTGTTTTTCAAAAACTGAGGGTAATGAAGCAATTCTGTTTGCGGATTCGTGTTTAGGACGAGAAACCCTATAGGGACCATCCAGTGGATATTGCAATATAGAACCAAGGTTAAAATTTGTTGGACAGTGTTATTTGCCTCTTTGTACTTATTATTAATATTGTTGTCTAAAAGCTATTTCCTACAATGCACAGTTAATGAGAATCGAGAATCTACTTTCATTATTTCACTTATATTGTCATCAGTAATTTGTTCAAGACTTCCCCATTTAAGAATTTCATTACAATAATGGCGTATTATTTAAATCATATTTCTTGTCAGTACTTGCTGTTTTAAAAGTTCGATATGTCCATGTCCTTATTCTAATGCACGATATTAGCTACTAAGGAAATTATGCCTATCTTACATATTTATAAAGTCAATTGTAAAATTTAAGCAATGAAAGAGTCCTGAGTAAATGCAAAATTATGTTATATAAGGTGTCCACCTAACTCTGCCACCCTTAATTATTCTCTCATTTATCACGGTACAAAAAAATGATTCGGGAGAAAGCTAGTGTATTTTAGGGGGGGAATTAGGTTGTGAAATTGAAGGTCGTCTCGAGGTCATATCTTCTGAGATTTCTCTCTAATGGTAACGGTTTTTTTAAATGGAATGTCCTATTTTTTGTTTGCCATTACAAACAGGAGATCAGAACGTATTCAACAATGTATCACACTATGATCTTGAAATGATCTTCGGCTGAATATTTCGCACGTACCTGGTTGAGGTGGAAGCTGACAGAAAATGAATTGTAGTAACAAAATAAACGCCATGATCGCATTATTTATTATTTTGGTGTATGTTCAAAGTGTTGTTAACCCACAGTGTAATACATTGTTGGATACGTTTTGATCTCGTCTTTCTAATAGCAAACAAACAAATAGGACATGCCATTTAAAAAAATGTTATCATTAGAGAAATCTCAAAAGACATGACCTTGAGATGACCTTCAATCTCACAGCCTAATTTCCCCCCTAAAATACACTAACTTTTTCCCGAAGAATTTTTTTGTATCGTGATAAATAAAAGAATATTTAAGGATGGCAGTTTTACATGTTTATTGTGATTAATAGATTCCTTGAAATTGCATCAGCAGAAGTGAACAGTTATTGGCATACGCAGAAAACGTTGATCTGTCAAATAAGAAGTACTTGTCGTCGAGTAAATCAGTATTTACTTTTACAAAATCTTCACAAGACAAGTAAATGTTCGGAACTATTAGAAACTGAAACAAATGAAGACTACAGCTGGAAATCGGAAACAGCACACGAGATTAGTAATAATGTGCAGAATAAAGATTCAGTGCAAAACTTTACTCCTGGAATGTTCCGATGTCGTGTAGTTTGGGAATTTACTTTTCGGCTACATCCTCGTTTAAAAACTGGACCTGGAAGGTCAGGGCTCTCACGGGGTATAAAAGCACTACATGGCGTTCTAACTAGGTTCGCCGTGACTAATCGCAGTAACATGTTCGTGTATCAAGAAAATAATAAAAATGTATTTTATTTAAGACTTCATGAGCAAATAAGCGATGGTAAATGTTTACAAAACAAGTTATCGGAAAGTGATGAAAAACTCGTTGTTTCCCGCAGTAATAGCGTAGTGTCACTATCACAGACAAAGCTGAACGACAATATCATGTCAACTGATACAAGACCCAGAGTTCGATCCTTCAGTGAGAAAGAATCGAATATCTTAAGTAGAACTGAAGATTCGATTGTCTTAATGGTACATGGAATTTCAGATGCAGGACCAGAAGTTAAGCGCGATTTGGTACAAGTTTTGCAAAATCGTCTAGACGATGCGGTACTAGAAGTTTTGTCTATAATGTTAGCTAGGAATCCAATGTGTAAATTAACTCCGGCCGATGTTCATTTTATACAACCACCAAAATCGCCAGAAAGCATAATACAGTTGTGTGTAGAAAACCATTGTATACCATACATTGGTGCTTTGGAATTCTATTTGCGACAGAATATACAGCAGTTCTTGTATATGCCAAAGTACACGGACAATAGAGCAGATTATCATTTCCAAGATTATTCACAGCTTGAAAGCTCTATGAAACAGGTTGCTGAATCTGATATTTTCTTATACAATCAAAGCCAGTCCAGTGGTAGCAAAGGAATTGCTTGCATAGCCCTAGCAGTTACAGGCGATGACGGAGAATCCATGAAACCATTGGATAATAAGTTCCCGGAAAATAGTTTGCCAGCAACTATAAAAGAGGAGGATTTTGAAAACATTGTTTCAACATCAATTTTTGATAACAGATCAATAACGTCATCACCTCTGATTGAATTCAAAATTTGGAAACAAGGTAGAGTCAACATCGAAGCTTTGTTACAAAAACTGTGTTCTGCAGTTAAACATGCCATTTGGGATTTAGTGACTGAATACAAGTTACTATCGACTCCTTTAACAGAACCATTCCTAAATGATACTCAAGAAATCCATACGGAAGACAAAAACACTGAGACACTAATTAAAACGGAAACGTCACAGAAAGTTGGGCCAAATTTATTAACCAATCAATTTGAAACAGGCGAAGAAGAAAAATTACGTATTATTTATTGCGTAACATTATCTCAATGGCTTCGTTTTGCATTAGAAATTGGAGTTCCGTCGGTGAAGAAGCATGTAGTCAATATTAATCATAGGCATGCTATACCTACTATTGTTAGAGAATTAGAAATCCTTATACAATCCCAGGCGTCAGATACGACTAGCAGAGCTTTTGTTTTGAAAAATAAACAGCCATTTATCGAGAAATTTGTTTCAAATGAAGAAACAACAAAAAACAGTCCGGATTGCCCTACTGTAGAAAATGAAGATAATGTAAAATTACCTCTGTACATACCTTGCGATTTTAGTAGAGACGAACAAGAAACATATACAAACTGTATTTTAATTGCTAGAAACTTTTCTCAATGGAAAGCTTCCTTCAACGAAAAGGTGGAACTAGAATTATTTGCCCCAAAAGGTAAAGTATGTTTAACAGGTGATCAGTTAAACTTTTTAAATTTAATAATTTAACACTATCTTTTGATAATAAAGGACAGATCTGACCAAAAAATAAATACACGTGAAACGTCATGTTACTGAAATACATTTTTTTTTAAACAGAATTATCATTTTTCGTTCTTCTGGTACAACTATGATTGTAAAGCTTGTGACACACGTTTGCAGTATCATGGGTCGAAGGGATTTAGCCAGCGTACCGACACTGCCGACGGTGGCTGACAGGTACCGAGAGTACGATTGAAACCTTTAAGGGGTTATGCTAGTGTGACGGCTATATAATCAGGCAATTTTTGGGAATTTTGTAAAGAAAAACTATTGAACATATCAATTTGAATAATATATATATATTTACTAAATAATATTTGTAAAGTATGTTATATTTTTATAAAGTAAAAACAATGCATTTTTCAAAAGTTACAGTTCGTTTGTGAGGGCGTCTTAAAGAAGTTTTGTTTCCATGGCTGCCGTAATATAGATTCTCGTGGTTGTCTGAAATATAAAAATAAATTCTTTCTTGATTTGTAGGTGTGTGGTTATATCCCGTACCAGAATAATTTAAAAATTTTGAGAAATAAAAAAATGGCGCCTTGCCAAACAAAAGCTTTAATTTATTTGCATAAAAATAGCTGGTTTTTTTAACCCGCAAATTTCTAATTTTTAATATATCGAAAAAATCGTGGTAAGGGCTAGAATGACACATCTGATGAACAGATATGCCAAGTTTGAACTAAATCGATCAATTAGTTTTTTAGTTATCATGACAGCCGATTAAGAAAAAGTACTTTAAAGAAAAGCGCGATCAAATTTTCAAGTACTGTTTTAAAATTGTTGCAAATTGCAAAAAAAATTCGATTTTTGGAAACCGTCACACTAGCAGAGCCCTTTAAGGGGTCTTCCTATTGTGATGGGCCAAAAAAATCGATTTTTTCATTTTTACATTCTCTCAAGGCTTAGGATTTCAAAACCATAATCCCAAAAGGATTTCGCCTGATTCGAAAGAATTAGGAAGTTATTAGCCTTTAACCAAAGCGGCGCGCCGCGGCATACAGGTTCAAATCGAAACTTTAAACGTGTTTTTCTCAAAACAACATTTTTTAAAATGGCTGCCACGATATCTCAGAACTCATTTGACGGAGTGACTTGAAACTATGTAGGCATATTCAGTAGGTGCATAGTTCTCTCCCGTACTAGAATCAAGTTGATATTTGCAAAATTCGAATTTTGCAACTTGAAAACCGAGCTACTTGTTTCGCGAAAATCGGCACTTTTTTGTAAGACCCCACTATTTTGTTATTTTTCAATATTTTTTATTCATTCTAGTACGGACGATGGTCACGTTCATACAGATTCAGAATCTTTCCCAAGTTTTAATTTGAGATAACGTAGACAGCTGATATATTGGTAGCCATGGGGGCACCTTTTTTTTAAGCAGTTCCGAAAAATTACAATAACTTTTAATCTGTACTATATTTTCAAATGACGAATTTAGCTTATCGTATTAGTGTATACAAATTCATAGAAAAAAGTTTAACATCAATATACCTCGTAGTTTTTTCTAAAAAAATTCCTGAATTTCACCTAATTTTTGACTCGTCACAGTAGGGAGACCACTTAAGAACACGCTGCTGTGTTAAGAGATCGGCTCCGTGAAAGCCCAGTTCACCCAGGACACTTGTCCAAAGTTACCTTGTTAGTGATTTATTTTACCGAGATCTGCCAAGATCTGCCAGTCTAGGTTTGCGTCATTTGGGTCACGCAGGTCACTTACGTGAAAAAAAATCCACGATTAAATTGTTTCTTTCTTCTTCTCTAGTTTCTCTTGTGTGAATAGTTCTACAGTTCTTGGGCAGTAAATTCCCTTTAACTTGTAGAACTTACGTAAGACGTTATATGTTTATGATTACACGCTGAGTAAAATTGTCCTGATATTTCTGGATTAGATAGGGTTTATTTTTAGGATATTACGCACAGACCATTTTCAAGAAACAAAGTGAAATTATTCGTTAATTATTAGGATTACGGCTAATAAAGGTCAGTAGTTTTTTATTAAAAATTTAACGCTCTTCGATATTTTGGCATAATAAATATAGCATTCCATTTGAAAAAACGAAGTTGACCTTTAAATCTCCGAAACGCCTCCACTTACGAAAAAAATATATGTATTACATAATGTATCCCTCCAAACCATACAACTTTTCTCTAAAAAGTTTTTTTCACAAAATGCATACTTTAGAAGTTATTCAGAGTAATCAAGTTGCGTTGACTACCCTGTATATTACTATGAACGATTTTATAGTTATTGTGTTACAAGTGTGTTTTAAAGAGGTTTCCGTTTCTGTTATATGGGATATTATTCCACAGTTGGTATTTTGCGTTTAGGTCCCCCCAACTCGAAAATATCTGGAATTATTGACTTGTGTTATTGCGTCAATGTCGTTTTGAATGATTTTGTTGTTGTATGGAAGGGGAAATATAATTGTTCTATATAATGTTGAGTTTGGACTTGACGCCAATTGTAGCGTAATGATTTCTGTACTTCAAGTATAGGGTGGGGGTATGTTTTCATATGGAAGTGATCTGTAGATTATTAATGATACCCCCCCCCTCCCGGCCTTTGCCGCTGAGTGGGCTTTGTCTGCTCCAATAATCTTAAAGTTGTTAATGTTAACTGCATCTGTGTTGGTTAACCAGGTTTCAGAAGTGACAGTGATACAAATATTGTTGCTTTCGATCTATGGTTACAAACTAATAATATTCTAGACTAATAAATTGGGTTCAGAATAAAGTAAAAAACATATTGCATCCGACGAAAGTTTTTCCTCAATTGTATTCCACAAAGCCCTGTTGGCTATAAATGCATAAACTCCGCAGTCTATTGATAAATTATGGGTGTTGCTAGGGATTGCTTCTAAGAAGGCCAATGTTTCGTGAAAATTGATCTTCAGTTAGCCACTCCAATTCTTAGCGTGAAAGTTGTTGCTGTAGGTTTTCCCTAGAGTGTCAATAATTTTAACAAGTTTTATGTCACCCTAAATGTACGTAGACAGGGGAAGGTTTCTAATTTGGTGATTGTTCTGTGGCGGAGTAGACGCCCCTTGAGTTCTTGGGGCGATTGAAGTTATGTTGTCGGGTGGAACATGTTTGTCGAAACAGTTGGGAAAAATTCCGAATCTACTATGTGTGGGTATATTTACTACTTCCATACTTTCGAGTGTGTTGCTTTTGAATGAACTGTTATTGAAGCTCTTGAGCCTGACAATGAAATAAATCACATCTTGACTAGGTAGAGTACGAGTCCCTATTTTTTCTTAATGAACGCTTGGAATGCATCCAGTGGTCAGGGGCCTTTGGGGATTCCAGGATCTTACTGTACTTCTGTCCCATAAGATCGTTGGATGTGGTGCTCCTCGCCACTCTTGTATATCTGTCGGTTAGTTTTGACTTTTAAAACACTATATGATCGCTACTAATAACATACGTCCGCACTGTCGGAATAGTGACTCAGAAGTCCTGATCTTCCCTGAGTAGAGACATCATTGCCCTTTTTATACCCGTTTCCGTTTCTGCACCCGCCCCATCAACGACAAAGTGTGTATTATAACTATCGGTACTTTTTTTTTACGGAGGGAAAACCTTCAAAAGGTGTACCGTCTCCGCTGGGGGCGGAGACGGCCTATATGAGATTTTTACCTACTAAAATCCCCCCGGTGACCCTCTCGGGCGTGAGGGCCGGCCACGGGAACGTCGAAGCACATTTCTGCAATCGGCTGCGCCCATGCCCCCCCCCCTGCCCCTCAGATGAGGGAGGAACTCTTCTCTGGGGCGGGAGCTGTCACCCGTCTGGGACGGTTGTCTTGCCGTCCCGCCTCCTCCTACCTACAACGTCGAGTAGTGACTCCTCGACGCTGTCTCCGTGTGGGCCGACCGCGACAGGGATGGTACCCCCAGTACCAGCCCTCGGACCTGACTGCTCCGCGGGCAGCGCAAGGGGTCACCGCGGCAGTGACTACTAAAACTCGCGCGCCCGCGGAGCAACTACTATCGGTACCTAAGTCAGGAATGCAAATACGTATTTAGTTTCTACGCGTTACAAGTTATGATAATTTCATTCAGTTTGTATACGTAATGACGCCACTATAAAGATATTACAATTACATTTAGCTTCTACACATAATTACTTACGTACAGTGGACTCTAACTATATTGCTATGGTTGGTGCTGTAGGGGAGTAAAATGGCAACGAGTTCAGAGCCCCCTCCATGCGAAGTTCTATCGTCGTAGCCTCGGCCTTAGCGCCTGCACAAAAGTTAGATCGTGCTGGTGCGCCGGCGTACGCAACGTGGTAGGAAAGCCAATTTGTGTGCTCGAAAGTATGTGTGAAGGGGAAGTGCCTCGCGTGGCAATATGTTCATTGGCAATATAGTTAGAGTCCATTGTACATACTACTTATACAGTTACGACATTATTTAAGTGATAGTATGTTATTCATTTTTAAGGTATTTTTCAGCTCTTTACACTACATGCATTTCGGTTTACTTAATCTATATCTTTATTTCCGTAGATCAAAAGGTATTGCAAAAGTTTAATCCTTTGATACTGGAATCAAGTTTTGTGTCGCGACAACGATTATTACTTGCTGAAATTCGAAATGATAACGTAAGTATTTCAATTATTTAATTTGAATTAATGAATATTTAGATAACGTCTTCTCTGCTTTATTTCCTTTTTCTTGTACAGCAAGCTAGTACTTGAAATATTGAAGCCAGTGATGTTGATTTTACACGCAGATAGTTAATAGTTTATGAGACATTTAATATAAAAATTTGTAAATATCATATATTATGTAATTTAAGTACTCTGAACAGATAGCACCGTAGCGCAATTCATAAAATCTGATCACGACTGACCTATTATTTTTTTCAATTAGAATACCCGCGGAGAATTTTATTCTTTATCATTTCCTATTTTATTAAAAGGGTTGTTACGTCCCGCGTTGCGGTCGTTACTCTACTTATAATTTCGCGTTCTGGCTCTTTTAAGGTGCTAAAGCACGCCCTGTCTAAACTTACCGGTGAAGTACACGGTTTGGATATGGACCGGAAGAAATAGGAAATCACTCTCGTTTATAATAATAATAAAGACATATTCTAACAATCCTATAAATAAAAGATACAAATAAGTCTTAACATACCAATGATGATGAGGATGAATGATAGATTCGTGTCGCTTTCGGTCGGTTCGGTCAGGATTTCGGGTCCTTGAAAGGGCGGAAGACTCTAATACAGAAAAGTCTGATTATCGGTTATTCATCTATTTTCTATATGGCTGTGATGCTTGGTTATCTGAAAAGTAAATTCGTCTCTATTTTTTACTACTATGTTACTTTGTAAATTATTGTTGCAGATAACACTTTACATGTACAATTGGTCAAAGGAGAAATCTGAAAAATTAATGAAACAGGTTACCAGTTTGGGAACATGGCTTTCTTCAAGATCTAACTTTTTCATGAACATACTGATGCAGAAATTAGGTATATTTCATCATCGGCCGAGTTTAGCAAGAGAAGATACGAACTCGCACTATCTTCAAAGTATGGATATGGAAAGTCTGACAAAGTTCTCGTTTGTGCCACATAACGATGAAAAAGAGCGGGCAAGATCAAATAATAGAACGCAGAACATAAAACATAATCAATTTTCGTGGAACGAAGTATTGGGACAAACAATGCATGATGTAAAATTGAATGCTTCTGTTCATAATAGCATCGAACCAGTAACGAAAGCAGTTTACGATTTACAAGATCTACGGCTCCGGGAGAAGAAACTGAAAGGTAAATATTAGAGGAGAAGTAATTTTATTTATGTGACACTATGTATAGGGTGTCAAGAAATCACGTGTTAAGCAATACAGGTAAGAACGTTGCCGCAAAATTGACCTTGAGCTTGAATTTGGAGGTCAAATTTTGGTATCATTGCATTACATTCTACTCATTGTTAGGGTAGAAAGTCTGAAAGGAACCATGGGTCGGAACTCAACCGTTCTCTTAAAAAATGATGTTGAAGATTCACTCATTTTCAAACTGCTTTTATTTGTAATATATTGCATCTTGTAGTCAGATACAACTCAAATATCATGCTATTGGGACAGCAGTAGGGATTTTCCACCTTTAATTTAATCGGCTTCAAATAAAAGAACCGATCAACGCCGAACGTCAACGACCTGGGGTCGACACTGAGCGTTTAAACCTAATACTGTTAATAGTTTTTGAATTCTCCCCTTTTGTGGATGACATTAATTGCTGGAAACAGTTTTCTGTTACTACCTGTGTTTTGAGTCATCCTGCATTTCTTTTATTGGTTCGTAGACGTATTCAGCTTACCAGGGGTGGGGTTTCTTGGTTTCTTAGTCTTTGTTTGTCAGTACTGTTATTATGTACAGTCAAATCATGTGCACGTGTCCATTCGGTCACGCTGGTTCGAGCGCACCTCTGCATAAAAGTTTCCGATATCAGGAACTACATTATTGCTCCGGTTTTTCTAGCGAAGAATGGAATTTTGAAATGGTACGGGGGCTTCTGATGCCCCCGAAGCATGGGACAGAAAATTACTTTGCATGTTAGGTGTATTCTTATATCTCGTCTGTGATACCGCACGCAGACGCAGCGTTTACTTCAATTAATTTTCATACGGCGAATTTGAAAGTGCCCATATGTTTGAAGATATGTCCATAAACAGGACAAATAGGACTATATCCTCATTTTTTCAAATTTTTAAATAGTTTGCCGGTATAAAAACGGGGCATTTATTTAAACCAATTGCAAAATAAACGGTTAAACAAATTTTTTTCAACTGAAATAATTTTTATTTAGTACACTCATGTCTCCACTGTAAGTACCCACAAAGGTCATTTTAATTAGTTTGTTAGTTCAATAGTTATGACTTATTAAAGAAAAGGTTGACCCTAAATTTCAAACAGCTGTAAAATAACAATTTAAAAAATGTTCAAAAAACCTTTGAGATACGTTTATATATCGCTAAAGACAACAACATTTCCAAAATTGAACAAAATCTGAAATGGTGCTCCAAAAAGTTTCCGATTTCACGTGGAATGATCCTATGTTGAATTAAGTATTATAAAATACAGTGTGTCTCAGTTAACTTGATCACCTCGAATTATGACTTAACGGTACATTCATGAAAATTTTGAGGTGTAAAACTTAAGTGGCATCAAAGGGCACAGCCTACAAGGTACGTGATTTTTTTGTGGGTGGAGGCATTTTAGAGATTTCAAGGTCACCTTGATTTTTTTAACGGAATGACCTACTTTTTGTGCCATAGATCGATAAAGTATCAAATTTTGAGTAAAAATGTGTTGACATGTTTCATGCGTACTAAACCTAATAGCTAACGAAATATTTGCAAAATACTTTTTAACGCGTACTTTACTATCTGGAAGCTATAGGTGCTTGAACTGATGCTCCTCAACTTCAATACAGCGATGCAATCTATTTCTTAATGAAGAAACAGCATTTTCAATTGTTTGTAAAATAAGTACATCACACGCTTTTTGAATGCTTTGTGTCGTATTTTCTGGTGTAGTTGGTGGGTTAAAGTACACTTTATCTTTTAAAGTTCCCCACAAGAAAATGTCTAGTGACGTAAGATCCGGTGAATGTGGTGGCCACGGAAACTCTCGACTGCGATCGATCCATCGATTCGGAAATTGTCTCTGTAATGTTTGTCGTGATTCTTTTGCATAATATGCAGGACAATCATCATGCTGAAATCACATTGATAGGCGGATGTGTAATGGTACATTTTGTAACAGACCTGGTAATACAATGGACTCTAACTATATTGCCAATGAACATATTGCCACGCGAAGCACTTCCCCTTCACACGTACTTTCACGCACACAAATTCGCTCTCCCACCACGTTACGTACGCCAGCCCACCAGCACGATTCAGCTTTTGCGCAGGCGCTGAGGCCGACGCTACAAAGACTGAACTTAGCGTGGAGGGGGCTTCAGAGCCCCATTTATTCCCCTGTAGTCCCGACCATGGCAATATAGTTAGAGTTCACTGTATATCCGTAAGAAAAGTTACGTATTTTCGTTCTGTTAAATGTCCATCAATGAAATATGGTCCAATTATCTTATCATTGGGTATACCACACCACACATTGATGCTCCATTGTCGGTGGTGATCAAATTCTCTAATTCAATGAGGATTGCTTTGTGACCAATAATGGATGTTTTTTTATTTAAACATCCTCATGGTTAGTAAACCTCACCTCATCCGTAAATAAGACATTTTGTAGGATAGCATCACTTCTGTCTATTTGTTACAACAGTTTCTGACAAAATCGAACGCGATTTTTGAAATCTGTTCCATGTAACTCCTGATGAAGTTGCATATGATATGGATGAAATTGTTCTGTGTGAAGAATTCAATGTACATTAGCTGAACTAATTCCCGAACTTCGTGCAATTTGTCGTGTATTGACACGTAGATTTTGCATTACCATTGCTACGAAAACAGTAGTATTATCTTCATTAACAACGGGTTTGGTACGGTTACGTTTAATGATATGGAAAACACCAATTTTTCGAAAGCATTGACAAAGTCTCTCAAACATACATCGAGATGGTGGATTACGCTTTTCAGCACAAATTTCTTTCACTCTTGTTGCGTTTTTACCGCAAGCACCATAAACTACCAGTATTTCTACACACTCAATATTACTGTATTTCATTTTCAATTGTGCTTTCCCGAATACTTGCAAATGAACGTCGAAGATATCTTCTACAATACTGAACTAAATGTTAGGAAAACGACTGTAGTATACTATAAGTCAATAACATTTCTGTTGGTAAACATTGACACGTAAACACGTTGTGTTAAAGTTGGGGGCATCAGTTCGAGCATCTACTTTCGTTTCCAGATAGTAAGTACGTATTAAAAATTATTTTGTTGATATCTCGTTAACTATTAGGTTTAGGACATATGAAGGTCAACTCATTGACTGTCCAATCAAGGGAATGTTGCCCACGAAAACGCTTTTGATCTCTTGAATATATTCATATTAGATTATAATCATACACTTGCACATCATGTCTTACAATGCTGAGCTAATAAAAATGCTTATACAAATTATTGTTGGTTTTTCAGAGGACTTAAATAAGTTATATGCAATGTGGCAAAATCGTAGCGCCGCTCCAAGTATTCCAATTTCCACCAGTGCTTTAAATACTTCGAAACAGCACTCCCGATTGATACATTTCTGTCATACACCACTGTTATTCTTGCCTTCCTGGCGTTTACAATCAGCTGCGACGAGGGATCATTCGTTATCAACGCAATCCTCTATGCATGTGAACACCAATGTGCATCAACAGTTATCACAGCAACTGCAAGCAAGTCAAATTCAAGAAACAGATATTATGAAATGGCATCAAGAATTGTGTAGTTTGATGTTGACTGAATACAAACAATATCTTCAAATAATGGGATTTAATCCAGTTCAAGTGGAATCACTCAATAAAAGGTAAGTTTTTGTTAGCAGTATACTTTTAATAAACAGATATGAATAGAGTGCATTATAAATTATAGATTAATGTAATTTCAGTTTTGTCTGGTTTACTGTCTTAATTCAAGAGCAAGTGTGTTGAGATTAAAAGAGATATAAAAACCTCTTTTGATCAGTCTCGAATGAACGAGTAATTATCGAAGAATTAGTATATACCTATTGTTTAAAGATATTTTAAATCAATACGTGATAATTTAATAATTGTTAATATTTTTCAGCTATGAAGGCCTAACACAGCAGCAGTCGTATTATCTCAAAAAGTCTATGCTAGGAGGAATAGTACTATTTGAAATTTATTTGTCGCAGCCATTCTTTATTGTAAAATTACATATTATTGAGTGCAGTCGCCTTCAAACAAAAGCTAGTAGCGCCCTAGTCAATCAGGTAATTCTATGACAATTTAGCAAACTATTTTTTAGTATATATCTTTTGTAATTATTTTCCAATTTTATATTACGGAAAAACCCCAACCATTAGAGCGCGAGTCTACCGGTGGAGTTCCCACGGCAACGTTGGCTACCAATCGCAACGCGTAGCCAATGTTACCGCAGACGCTCGGCCGGCAGACTCGCGCTCTGATTGGTCGGGGTTTTGACGTTAATATCTCGTTAACGAAGCCTCGGATAAAATTTTCACGAGTCTCTCATTTCGGGTCCTCCAACATTTTCGTTACACCCTGTATATTAGTTTAATTACATCTACTATCTTTCACCACACTCCTTTATTCGCTTCAAGGTATCGTAGAGAGAGAGATAGAGGGGGGTAGTGTGGAGAGAGGGGGTGAGAGAGGGAGTGGGGGGAAAGAGGAACAGAGAGGGAAAAGAGGGAGAGAGAGAGAAATGTCATCCTTTGTACTTGTGGACGCATACATCCAGCTTATAATTAACTTAACTCTATCTTAAAACTCTGCTTATTCTGTCCCTTACTCTTCTCATGTGCCTCTTGTTGTACCTAGATTTCCATATCCTTCCCCACCTCTCTTTCTCCTGCAAATCTTTGTCCCTCTGTGGCGGTACTACCTCCCTACATTGGCCACTGGAGGTATACCGAGTTAACACCTTTCCCACAACTACCTGAATCTTTCCTCGTTTGTACATATACGTCCTTAACCGACCATCGAATATCCTCGCGTCTAAGGCAGGATCTGCTACGGTAGCCTTACTGACGAGTCCACTAGCAGGCCCAGGACAAAACGCTCCCTCACATTTTCTTTTCACACATCCAGCTAACATGCCCCCAAACCTCTTTTCCGTGGTAAAGAAGTCTAAATGTATTACACAAATCTAATTGTACTAAAGCTAATTCCGTCCAAATGTATCACACTATGACCTTGGGCTAAAAATTTCGCACGCAACTGGTTGAGGTGGAAGCTCACAGAAAATGAATTGCAGAAACAAAATAAACGCCATAATCGCATTATTTATTATTTTAGTGTATGTTCAAAGTGTTGTCATCCCATAGTGTGATACCTTGTTGGATACGTTTTGATCTCCTCTTTGTAATTGCAAACAAAAAAATAGGGCATTCTATTTAAAAAAAAAACGTTATCATTAGAGAAATCTGAGAAGATATGATCTTGAGATGACCTTTAATTTCATGGCCTAATTTCCCCCCTAAAATACAAGAACTTTCTCCCGAACCATTTTTTTGTACCGTGACAAATAAGGTTAGGTGGGACACCCTTATATATCACAGTAATGACTCTTTACCCCAGGGCTGTCCAACCCACGGCCTAGCGCTGTAATGAATGCGGCCCAACATACAATCGTAAACTTCTTTCAAACAATCAGATTTTTTTTTAAATTCTAAACGAAAAGATGTCAAAGATTATTATGCTACGACATTTTTGCTTATTTGTCATGGTAGATATCATAAGTGTACATTATTTACTAACTTTTTTGCCTAACAACTATCGTTGGGAATTAGGATATTGCATGTGCGGACCGAGACAATTTTTTTTTCTTCCAATGTGGCCCACGGAAACCATAAGGTTGGACACCCCTGTATTACCCAATTGGCATTTTCGAGTAATTCTTTACTGTAAATTGCAACAATTACGAAACTTTTAATTTATTACAGTTTCTGTTAAGCTTTGTGGACGCTTGTGATAAAATTAAAATCAATATGCACCTGCATTCGTTTACATACGATTTTCATTTACGCTGCATCCAATCGTACATTGCTGGAAGTGGACCTTGGTCCTTACAACAAGGATACCATCTTATTCATTTTCTTGATGATTTTAACAAGTACTACAGCAAAGCACCAAATTATGCTAGAAACCTTATATACAGTGGTGAGTCGAACAAATTCTTAGTACGAAACAAATTTCTAAAAATCTCAATCTATATTAAATAGTAATTCTTTCGCTGCAATTTCATCATTCTTGATTTTTGTCTTGCAATTAGTTTTGCATGTAGTATCCAGTGAAAGTGTCCCATATTTTTATTAATATCCTGTACCTTATTGTGTTTTCATATATCTACTTCAACCATTTCTAAATTCTAATCTATTCACTTTATCTTTATTTCAGTTATACGTTATTATTATTGACATCATATAATGTTTAATGTTACAGCCTAAGGGTTAATATTTTAATTTATTGTATTATTAGTCTCAGATTATTAACTTACGTTTATATCAAAGTATTATGTATGTAGTTCCTAATAATATAACATTTGTGTTTTAGATATAGTGGCAACTTGTAATTTAACAATACCGGGTCGCACTTTATATTCTTATTTGTTGTCGCATGAGAAAATTTACAACATGCACGTATTTGAAATGAATTGTGATCATCAGGATTCTCAAGAAAGTGAATATGTTTTAGTAAATTTAAAGAATACACCTCTAATCAGTTATTGTGACGCGCAAGACACAAGGTATACCGACGACTTTGACGTTGCATTAATCGTATCATATTTAGAGCAACCTGTTCAGATTGAAAAAACCGGAATTTCTTTGAAGTATTATCTAATGCTGACAAGTAAGAGAGAATTGTATCCAAAGAGAGAAGTAGAAAACAATAAGCTTGGAAAATTTCGTACTGTGTACAATATCGAAAAGCCTGTGACCAGTACTTCTGCAGAATCGACGTCTGTCGCAGATATTTTTAAGAAAGGACTTTTAAAAGAATTCCCTACGAACTTCCAAGAAAATGGCCAAGGTTTAAATAACAAAACAAATGACACTAGAATATCCAGTATCAGTGCTACCAGTAGGAGCACAAGTGCACCAACTCCTCCGCCTGTACCCAATTCGCCATTGATGCAAAACACAAATCCCCCCTGTATTTCAGCAAATTCACCGTCATCGCATTTGATTCAAATACGACAAGAGTCGATTAATTACTTGGGTTATTATTCTTCCCACGAACAATTGATGCAACAGACGATAATGTCACAGGCGGAAGCTGCTCGTATGCATATATTAAATATGATAGATCGAGGAGCACTACAATGCAAAACGCACCTACTCTGGAATAAACTATTGGAAAGTAAATCTACAATGAACTATACAGAATTTTCTGAACTGTGCTCCTTGGCACATGTAGAACCATTATCGAATCTGGATCCGAGACTAAGGCCTCTTATTAACCAACCACTTTCATGGTATCAGACTTTATCTAAACTCTTGCAGTATAAGTATCAAGATCATCACAAGCAGTTTATCACACCAGATGGAAATATTACACATCTTCTTATATTACATCCAAGTTTCTTCCAAGTTTTTATGATGTTGACTATAGATGTACATGCTTCAAAGGGGGTTCGTAATTTTTTTGTATAATATATTGACGTTATTATTATGTTATATGAATAATGTAATAATAGTAATTTATAATTACTAACTGCATTAAAATGAATTTATGTGCGGTTAATTGTGGCATATGAAAATGCGTATAGTGTTTAACCCTTTAGTTACAACATGTTGCTATAGAAAATGACTGAGATACAGTAGTCGGATAAGCAACATACGTACCTCGCGAGCAAACTCGGCTTCCGCTAGGGAAAAAAGTAACCAATATTTATGTCAAATTAACTTTATGACAAATAAAGTGACTCATATTTATGTCATTCGAGAATAATTTCAAAACGGGTTACTATTTCAAATCAGATAAAAATCTTGTCTTATTGTTAGCTAAGAATATCAAGTCATAGTATGACAAAAAAAGGTTACCTTCATTACTTTATTTTACAATCGAATTCAAAGAAACCCTAAAATCATCTGACATTAATGAAAAAGAAACATGCCTGATGTGCTATCTAACTGTACAAACAACTTCGCCGTCGGTGTGTCACATGGCAGCTAACGTATTCAATGAGACAAAGGGGCTGATCTTTTGGTATCTAACAAATTTTTCAGGGGAGTGTCCTAGGATGGCAAAAAAGTCGTCCCCTCTTACTCTTTGTAAATAGAACGGCGTATTAATTTTCAATTATTGTTACTCAATAAATGTGTGGTGCAAAATTTGTTAAATTAATGTAACTAGACCGTTCTTCATCGAACAAAAACATTGACAGTTGCCGTTTATACTGATTTTTTAACAAACGTTCTTCCCACACTTTTGTATTAATCGTAAACAAAATAGACTATTTCTCAATCTCTGGTACCTGTATTGCAAGGGCTATCCATCTTTCCACTTGTACCGCTAGTTACGGGTCATCCTGTATATATGCTTTTCGTAACTAAAGGGTTAAACTTTGTATTTGTGTTGCAAATATTTTTAATAATTTAATCCCGAATAAATATAAAGTACAAGTATTTAATTGAATTTTCTTTTTTATTTTTAGGATCTATATGCAGTTTATTGTAAATCAAAAGAAGTAATTAATAATAGTCCATGTTGTATAGAAGACATCTACAGTTTAATCGAGGGATTTGTGAATGCCTGTTGCTTTCACTTATGGATGAGTTTGTACAACTAAAAATGGTGACAGATTTCATTGAGACAGAAACCAAAACATTTGTCCTTAATATTCACCTAATAGAAAAACATTAAAATCTAGATTTGTTATTACGGAAATTTACGTTTAGAAATTGGAGTCATGTAGCATTTCTGGATATTCAGGACTTTTATCATGCTACATTTTTGTTATACATAATATGTAAAAAAGAATATATTTTCCTGTTACAAAGATGAGCGGTTCTGTTTTATTCGTTTGTTACACCTTCTTTTTCACAGCTTGCGATTTTATATTCAAGTGGCTCCGTTGACGTCGAATAAAGCAGTATTAGCAATAAAATTAAAATTTTACAGATGATGGGTGTGTTACGTATGAAGAATTTTCTATCATACCTCTTGCTAATAGTCTGAGCTCGCACCCGGCAAAGGAAAACGCCCTTACGGTTTCGTTAGTTCTTGAGTAAGTGAGGGAGTAAAACCCGTTCCCACGGTGTGGTAACCAAAAAACTAGAAAACGTGACGCAACTTCAACCGTAAAAAATTTCCTTACATGGAAATGTCATAGCATCCCCACCAATTTCTAGGCCTATATAAACCCGTTGATTTCAACCCTCGGGGGATCAGAACTGTACCGTCACCTTTAGAGTCACGTCGAGTCACGTTCTTGTGAGTTGGTCATTACGTTAGTGAGATCGGGCTAAAGTTCCCTTTCGAATCCAGTTAACCTTGTAATAAACCGTGAACACTTTATTTGTATTCCGGCTAGAATTATTACTTTGGAGCACCTATTTATTTCGGTAATAGTTATTATTTCATTATTATTTACTACTATGCGACAGCACAACACAACACATTTGTAACTAAAGACTGATTAAATATACTGTTATTTTATAAATCTGTGTAGTTCATTTTGAATCCATAACACGATCCATAAATCTGTAGTATTATCGATATACTAGTTTCCTCTAGTTTAGAATAATATCAGGTCGACCGTTCCTACACTAATACAACTTTACCGTTCGAGTTGTATTAATTATAAATTCAAAGGTTACGAGGCACTAACTAACATTTCCTAACGGCTCTCCGATTTCGCATCGGATTCATCCACGAAACTTGGCCAATCCTGCGGCTCCCTCATTTCGCATCAGGTTCGTCCGCATCCTAACAGCTCCCTGATTTCGCATCAGGTTCGTCTGTACAGATTTTCCACCCTCCTCGCAGCTCCTCAGTTACGCGCTGAGTTCGTCTACAAAATCACATCCTAGTGACTCTCCGATTTCGCATCGGGTTCGTTCACGAATTTCACCTTCCTGCGGCTCCCTGATTTCGCATCAGGTTCGTCCGCTAGTGACTCCATTTCTAGAGGCTCCTTGATTTCGCATTAGGTTCGTCCTCCTTTTCAAACATCCTAGCAGCTCTCTGGCTTCGCGTCAGGTTCGTCCGCGCACCTTACTAATAAACTGATATCATATTCCTTGGATAACCTAAACTCACCGGCCTCTCGCGTTGCTACGGCCCGGGCTCGTAACAGGTGCGATGCGAGTGATAAGTTTTAAGGCCGTTTAACACTCAAATGTGACTACGCTAATGTTAATAAAGGAGAGCTTTATTGAGTACATTACGCGAGTGTACATTTTTTTACATATATAAGAGATATCATTTTCTTGTAAACTTCTAAGATACAATTTTTAATTTAAGTCTTAGGCTTTTATCCATTAGTTTTGTGTTATCCAAAGACAACGTGTTATTTTGGCAGATACTGTAACTATAGATTTTTATTGTGTCATAACATGTGAGCCCCACTTCAGAAAACAATGAAAAAATTTCATATAGACACGTGGCCCATTCGACTGTGTTCTCGAATTATAGCCATTTTTGTATTCTAGTGATATGCAAGTGCTTATCTTTACAACAAGTGTTCGAAATGGCTACCATCGGCTTGAGCACACGGGCTTGTGTTATGTAGTGTCATAGAGTTTTTCAATTCTCCGAAAATCCCAGGTCATTTTTGGTTTCGTTGTTAGCCTTATTGTACACACTGACGAAGTATAGGTGACTCGCTCGTCACTAGGGTCGAGAGGCTTACCAGCTACTCCTACTGAACAGTCTATGTATTTGACGGAGACAGATAGAGTTCTCGCTCTGTCTTTGTCACACACATTGGTTGCTCAGCAGCGGTAAGCTACCGTTGACACGTTTATAGTTGCGGCAGTTAAATGACAAAGCAGGCAACTTGCCTCTCGACCCTGGCAGCGAGCGATTCACCCAGTATATTAACATTGGAAATGAGTGTTGAAGCTACCCGATCTGGTGGCAAAAATTAAAAGCACTTAAATCGGGGTAACCGTCCCATGTAACATACGGAGTCAATACCGTTTTTGGTCATTCGAAGTACATTCTTTGTTTTAATACGCTAGATATGTTAAATACTTCATTTAAAAAATAGAAGATACATAGGGAATTCGGTTTCCACCAAAAAAACAAAACTCAAGATAATTGGTGTGTATATGGGTGCAACAGCAAAGCTTGTCTCGACGCTACTGTGAACTTTCAGTATTTTCCCAAACCTGACGAAACAATAATTGTTAAAAATGATTTCGAAAATAATGAGAAAGTTAGTTGCCTAAATATGTGGAAAGAAATATTAAAAATTGGAAAGCAAAATTGTCTTGTCCCCTTTTCCTGATCCCTTCGAAAACGTATTTGTTTTCCTTTTCTATTTTTACTGAAATAACTTTTCTCGCGTATTCTAGAAAGTTTTTCCATACGACGTCAGTGCTACTAGTGATTTTCGAGATTAAGTTTTTAGCCGTGCTGGCACGCGGGCGCTGCTCTCCTGCCAACTTTATGGAGGTAAACTGCAAAGGAGACATGGCCCGTGAACAATTGTACTCCGTAAATGTCCAGAGTGATTTCTCCTTCCAGGTGTATCCAGTTTTTTAAATCCGGGATGAATCTGTGAAGCCATGAGTTTGATGTGCTTCTGATTCATCTTGTCTGCCACGCTTCCGTGTGCTCGATTTTAATCTTCTCTGTAGCCTCCTCTTCTGTTAGGGTTCTGGGCACATTTTGTGTACAGGTAAGTATGGCTCTTTCTGGTTTTTTGTTTTTTAAGTTGCACATGTCCCTTCTCCTCCTAACCTCAATTTCTGCCGGAAAACATCTTGATACGACGCATAGTGCTTCGTATTAAGTGGCACGGTAAGCAGATATCCTCCTGATTGGAGGCCGTTTATAACTGCGTCGAATGGTGATCTCATTGGTGCCCCACCTGAAGGAGTCAGCTCATAGGTGTGACCCGTAGTATATTATGGATTCCCGTATCCCGTAGTACAGTCTCCTAACGTGGGACTTTAGGTCTTCCTACGTTTGGGTGTAGTCTGGCAAGAACCCACATGCTTCTATCAGCTTTTCTCGTGATGTACTGTATATGGGCACTGCATGTGCGTCTGGGTTCCAAGATGACTCCTAGATATTTCACCGCAGTCTAGGGGGTCATCTCCCCTTGGTCGGTCGCTATGGCTGGATTCTTATAGACCCTTTTCACCGTTAACAGCGTGGTATCTGTTTTGTCTTGTGCGAGATCCATACTCGCCTTCTTCAGAGTGCGCGTTATTCCCCTAAGTACTGAATTTAGGATCCCTGCGACCTTTTGGCTGTTATTGACAGTGATGAGCAATGCTAGGTCGTTTGCATATGCTACTGGGGTTATCCCTGGGATGGACGCTACCCTGATAACATTGTCGTAGACTAAGTTCCATAGTAGCGGCCTCAGCACCGAATCCTGTGGGACCCCATCCCTCGTGTGTACCGCGATGTTATCTTCTGGGTGGTGTACAATGATTTTCCTCCCGTGGAGGAATGAGCAAATACATTTAACTAAATATATCGGGATGCGCCTTCTGGTTGATTCTTCCATTATGTGTTCGTGGGAGATGGTATTGAACGCATTCTTGATATTAAACGTGACTAGGAAAAGGAGTTTATTTCTCCCCCTGGCTGTTTCCATCAGCCTCGTGACCTCGTCAAGTGCCATCAGGGTCGACATGCCACGGCGAAAACCAAATTTTTGGGATTAAATGCCTTTTGGACCGATGAACTTTTCGACGCGATCCTCAATAATATACTTCCATAGTTTAGCCACATGCGAGGCGAGGGATATGGGCCTGTATGGTCCCGTGTTGGTGGGTTGTTTCCTTGATTTCCTTAGAAGGATCAACCTGGCTTCCTTCCCGGCGTTAGGGATTTTGCCTGTTTCCAGTGTTGTACTGAATATTCGGATAAAATCCTGTTGAAATTCTCATATGAGGGTCCGTGGGACCCCACTGGGGATCCAGTCCGGGCCACCTGCATTTAGGTGTTTCCAATTTTCCGTTGCCTTACTTAGCCCCTGTGGGGTTATGATGGGACTACATCATCGTCGGTTTCCACGGGAGGAGCCGTGGAGGGGTGGTTTCCGGTCCTAAACAGGCCTTTTATTATCCCTATTGTAGCTTGTCTGTTCAGGCCGCCGGATGTCCTGCGGTTTATAGACGCCATCATCTTTTTGTAAAGATTCCCCAAGGATCCTTATTTAGGTCGTTACAGAAGTCTAACCAAGCTTTGCCCTTACGTTTGAGGATTAGGTTTCTCAGCTGTTTACATAGTAATGTAAACTTAGTCTTGGCTTCTTCAATCATGGTTTCTTTGTATGTCTTCCTTGTCCTAGTTAGTTTACGTCTCCATTGGTTAGCTTCCTTTCTGGCTGCGGCTATGTCTGTATTCCACCACCAGTTTCTTCTCAGGTTCCTGTGTGTAGAGATCTTGGGTACCAAACATTCCGGTTCCAATGTAGCTCCTTGGTGCTATATCCCCCTGTTTCGACCTTATTTTCCCCCTTGCCATCTAAAAAGACGTCTCAGAGATACCTATCTGTCGTGAAGGACCTTGGATACTGTTAGTCTTCTCGCCGTTACGGCGTCCGTGGCGATAAAGTCAACCATGAACCTTTCCTTTCAAACGAGAAGAAGCCCTCCGAGTGGCCCGCGACCAACCCTCTTTTCCCCAATAGGTTACATCGGGCCGCGCCTCTCTCGTCAGTAAGCCTTGAGCCCCAAGCAAGGGATTTTGCATTGAAATCACCCCCAATTATCGTTCCCGGAGTATGTCTGGTGTCGTCGAGGATTGATTCGAGATCGTCTAAGTACGCTTCATATGCAGTGAAAGGAACAGTCGAAGACTTATAGCAGCTGATTACAATGGTCCCGTGTATCACGGCCGCTATAATGCCATTAGCGCTTCTCACCGAACCCTCGCTATGCTGTAGTCAGTTTATTTTTGTCACCCATATGGCTACATTTGGATCCCCTGTCGTGATTCAGTGATCCAATATTTTGTGGCGTTCCGATATGATGACTACATCAGCCATCAGTTCAATGGCAGTCTGGTACAATAAGTCGGTGACCAACCGACACGTATTCAGGTTAATTTGGATGACAGTGAACTCTTAGTCTGATATTAAAGGTCACAGAAAGTAGAGAAAAACGATAATAATTACGATTTACTTCACTGAAAATATACACTGTTTGAAGGACACTTTAATAAGTTTGCAGAATAAGATAAACATGATAAGTGTAAGTAGTATCGTATCACTTAACAGGGCACGTTGTATTCGTTTCAAGAGCAAATCGATATGCTTCTTATTTATGGTGAATGACAGCAAAATTCTGTAATGGCAAAAAACTTGTATGCTGAGTGATATCCACATCGGTCTCAGCCTTCGTGTCGAACATTCAAAAATGTGTGCGATAAACTTAGGCAAACCAGTTGTTCCGTCGTAGACCGAAACGACGGCTATAGAATCAGGCGGTACCATTATTTTTTATTATTTTATTTCCTTATTTCAGTTTATATATTTTCAAGACCGACGCCTTGCAATTTCGATTTTGTTGACAAAGGGAATCAGAGACAAAGCGAAAATTTGGTCTGCAGTCCGCCACATGCGCTCGGTAACCTGGGACCCATCCGCGCCGGGCCTTACCGGGGCGCGCTGACTCGCAGACAATACAGTCATAAACCCTACCGTTGAGAGACTCGAAAATTCGTCGCGGTCAACTCACACCGTGACCACATGCGCGATATTTTCCTGACGTCCGCTTCGCCCTGAAGGAGAGGTTTTCCACCTCCACGTCGCTTGGAAAAACCGAGAAATTTGCCTTCCCCTTCAGGGCATAACCAATAAGGAGGCGAGTTTTGGTAACGCCTTCAGCGAACTTTGAGGAAGCGCGACGTCACTCGAAATTCGAACATTCACTCGCATTCGATCAGTCGTACACGACATACACCCGCATTCGAACACTCGTACTCGAACATTATTCACGCACTCGTTTCGACAAGAGTCACACGGACTCAATTCATTCGACAACATTCACCTCACGATTCGTCAGCTCCAACGGTCGATCAATTATATTCGTTTTTCTCACCAGAGAATATTGAAATAGTTGCCTAATATTAATTTGGCGGGCAACAGTCGCAACTGTACGCGACCACGACGGTCGAGCCTGGAATTTACAACTCCAGGCGGATTCGAAAGAGAAGTCCCCGCAGATGGACGCGACTCCAGTAGTTTAAGTATTCGTAAAAATGAAATCAGTGTGCTTGCAAGAGTGGCTACAAATCCTCATATTAGTTCACGGCAAAATGAACGCGAATCTGGCATTAGTAGCAGGAGCGTATTTCGCATTTTATTCCAGCACAAATTTCATCTGTACCATGTTAGTGTTCATTAACAATTGTAGGGGAACGATTACATGAATCGCGTTGAACTTTGTCGATGGACTAAAGATCAGATCCAAAACAATGAGTTATTTGTTAATACCGTCTTATTTATTGATGGGGCAACATTAAAAAATGACAGGAATGTTAATTCGCATAACATGCATTTATGAGCAGCGAAAAATCCACATTGGCTGCGGCCGGTTGAACACCAGAGACAATGGTCTGTAAACGTATGGTGCTGTATCACAGGTCATAAAATTATTGGTCTTCGTTTTATCAATGGAAATTTCAATGACAACATCTGCGCTAATTTTATTAAGGATACATTGGGTCCTTTGCTAGAAGAATTGCCTTTACTTAAACGACAGACCATGTGGTATCAACATATATACAAGGTGTCCAAAATAACTTCGACTCCCGGAACTGAAGGATTCCTGAGATGATTTGGATCAAGTTTTTCCTTAGCAAAAATTTTATCCGAAGCTTTGTTAACGAGATATTACCGAAAAATTCCAACCAATCAGAGCGCGAGTCTGCCGGCCAAGCTTCTGCGGTAACATTAGCTACACGTTGGTAACTAACGCTACCGTGGGGACTCGACCGGTAGACTCGCGCTCTAATTGGTCGGAGTTTTTCGTTAATGTCTCGTTAACACAGCGTCGGATAATATTTTTGTTAAGGAAAAAGTTGTTTCAAATCAACCCAGGAACCCCTCATTTCCGGGAGTCGAAGATATTTTGGGACACCCTGTATATTGATTCATAAGACGGGCATGTTGATCTACTCCAGACCTTTTTCTTTTAGCGCGGAGACGTTTCTTAACCTCATCTCCACAAAGGGAAGGTTAAACGACGTCTCGCATAGATACCGGCAGTCAAATCGGTGACCGGTTGTCATTCCCGAAGTCATGTTTTCACAGTTCCGAGAAAGACGCTGTGGATTATGATGGAGAGTATACAAAAAAATACAAGTGCAATAGCGTCATCAATGACATTTCCGTTACCCTGATAACCAGTTGTGTACAAGTTTCGAGCAAATTGCCAATAATAAATGATAAAAGTTGTCTAAAAAATCATAACCATCTGTTTCCGTATTCGACTTAGGTTTTGCAAGCAACGCCAGGTGACAAAATGGTACAGCAAATTGGCAGAACCTCTTGCAACATAACCAATGACAAATTGAGGGTAAAACCAGAACAAAGTTTGCGCGAGGCAATTTGCTGCCTATGTTGTTGCCAATATGCGCGCAAGTTGTTTATAGTAAATGTTGCATCAAACTAGCAGCCATAATGTTATAAAAGGCATTGGACAAAATTTGGCTTTGCAGATTTCGTTGATTGAGTATATAATTCAAAATTTTCAACTAATTAAATTACTAATTACTGTAATCATCAGTGTAATTGAATTAGAATGTAATTGTATAACGTAATTTTCAATTTCTCATAGTATAGCCTTTCTGTGATGAATTGGTACAATTTCGTGCAGTCATTTTTCTAAAATAGCAATTGTATAATTCTTCAAAACAACGTTATATATACCGCCACCACACCGCCATTCATAACACCTTTTCCTAAAAATGGCGTTCACAGACTTGGGTGGTGTTCATAGTCCAAACTTATTCTTAAGATAGACGTAAGGATTTGCGTAAGTCCCCGTCTAACGATAACCAGTAATCTATTTAGACGGGAACTTAAGCAGATGCTTAAGACGATTTTCAGCATAAATTCGGACTGCGAATACCACTCTTAGACGTGATTTCATGACTCTGATTAAAGGGTCTCTAGTCTGTATTATATAGTCATCCGTGGTGCTAACCTAAACTGTTTACGTAAATGTGGGCTTTTGAAAGTGAGCCAAAAGCAATAATATAACGATTCGAAAATTATAACATAAAGTGTATTTGTTCTTTATTCTTGAATTAGTTTATACTTTGCGATCGGTTACATAAACTCATATACAGCATTATGACTTTTACAAATGTAGAAGACACAGAAGAACAAAAAAATCAAAAGGAACCAATTTCAAATGTAAATAATATAGAAAGTGAAGAGTCCGATCTGTCTGATCTCTATCCGGAAAGAAGAGGATCAAAATCAAAATCAAAATCCGAAAGTTGGTTCGATATATTTCGTCGCTTCAACAATCGAGAAGATCTTACGAAGTTGAAATGCGAATCAAATGTTTACAAGTGTATAAAAAACAGTAGGTCTTTCACTTTTGTTTTTTATTTTGGATTTTATTATTTTTTCTAATTTTGTAATTATTCAAAAACGTTACGTGTTAAATATATTTATAACAAATGAATTATTTAATTATGTGGAGGCATATAACACCAAAATTTGGGGGTCACCTGTGATAGTTTCTGAAAAAACATAACATAATATAATATAGCATTTCATATTATAATGATATTATTTTTTTGTAGTACGAAGTAATCCTTTGTAACTAATATATTGTATTACCTTTGATTGAATTGATAGTATATAAAAATACATTGACAAAAGATGGTTAGTATGTTTTTGAATGAAATGTAGAAAAGTGTTTAAAGGAATTGAATTTCATATAATTCAGTTTAACTAAATACTATTGATCTTTATAACATCAAAAAAATCTTTTACACCATAATTAACACTTCATTTATTATCAATAACTCAATGGAAGGAAATGCAATGTTTCATTTCTAAGGAAACTTTTGATTCACAATGCACTTACATAGTTGTGAATAAGATTATTGTTTTTTAGATTTTAATTTTATTCTTTAATGTTGTTTCTAAAATATTTTAGTTAAAATAAAGTATGAATGTTTATTATAATTCCTACATTTGTATTTTTAGTAAAATGATTACAAATAATTATGTTCTGCCATTTTATAAGAAAATTTTAACAGACTAAAGAAGAAATATAATGTAGTACATAAAGTTATTTAAGCAATAAGGAAAACAAACAAACAGTAAATTCACAAAAATATTTGGCCACTATACAAAGTAAATTTAGAATATTTGAGTTATAATTTTTCCATAAAAATTTAAAATTTTGAAAATATTGAGAACATTTAACTCTTCACGATTGAAACCATATTTATTATTTTGTTGTAAGTAATTCATGAGATATGAGTTAGATTGAATAGTGTCATGTTGTTGGTATTCATTTGAATATTTATATTACTACATTGTCTCATATATTTATGATTTCTTTACGAATTGCATTGTTATCCTTGCAATATATTGAGCAATACTGATTGCAATATGTGAATGAATATAAATAAGAAGAAAGCCATCTGTCAGTTAGGGAGCTAATCACAGATTTGTATTCATTCCTTTCTACAGTAGCATTGCATTTACAGTAGACTCCCTCCCAATCAGTCTCTATGAGACAGGAACTATAACTGGGTAAACAAATGATCAAATTATCTGAAAATACATGGTAATATCATTTATAAAGTTAATATAAATAAGAAATAAAATCAATAATAATTGAAACAATGTTCAATACATTAAAAAGTACATTTAGCATTGTGTGTGTTATACAGAAGGACCTAGCAAATTTTGTATGTACATATTTCGAATTATGTTTAAAGAACGTATCCATTGTTCTTTCATTGGACTTGTCAATGAAATAGTGGCTGGTTTAAGCAGGACTGAATAAGAGGGAATCTGTTGTACTAAACATTGAGACTAAAAGTAGTATATATGTTATGGTCATATTTTTGTGGTAGATATTATATTCACCTATAAAACATGGTTCACTATTATTTGCAGTTTGTACTTTTTGTTTGTAGGATATTGTAATTCTTGAATGTGCATATTTATTCTATAGTATATTTTAGTATTTATCCCCTGATAATCAGTTGTGTACAAGTTTTGAGCAAATTGCCAGCAATAAATGACAAAAGTTGTCTAAAAACTATAGCTGTCTGTTTCCACATTTGACTTGGGTTTTTTAGGCAACGCCAGCTAATAAAATGGTAAAGCAAATTGGCAACAACTCTTGTAAGCTGACCTATGTCACATTGAGGGCAAAACTGGAACAAGATTTACACAAGCCAATTTGCTGTATATGTTGCTGCCAATTTGTTGCCTATGTTGCTGCCTAGGTGCGTGCAAGTTATTTATAGCAAATCTTGCATCAAACTTGTAGCGATAACTTTATAACAGGCAGTGGACAAACTTTGGCTTTGCAGCTTTGGCTGACTGGGTCCATGGTTACACTATTATCAAAAACATTGTGTCCATTCACATATTAGCAATTTATTGCACAATGTTGTACTAAAAAATTGTTACAGCAAAATATAGCTGTATATTTCAGTAAGCCATCATATATGAATAATCGTGTAATTGTTGTTAACAATCAACTGGTGACATTTGTATAACTTTAAAATAATAGTGCTATTTCTGATCAACTTTAACTGAAACGTGTTTCCAAATATTTATGTGAATCTGATGAGGCTAGTTGCATTGCTTGTAAAACATTTGGGTATTTATTACAAATGGGCATAGATTATATCCAAAAGTCACAACTGTGAAAGCTGTATGATGTTGGGCTATGGATACTTCAAATCTCTAAAATATTAATGTGTTCATTAATTTAATGTCCTCAGTGGATGCATGTAATTTATATCAAATAAAATGGAAATAACATTTAAATCTTGTCAATATACATATTAATAATATGGTCTTGTTACTTTAAAGAACAGTGTAGTAAAAAAAATCATTCATATGATGACAAAAGAAAAAATTGAATCTTATCAAGATAATAATTTACAGATAAATAACTAAATCACTTTTATAATCAACTTATCTAAAATTCATAGAGGTATTACAGTACCAATTGTGTTGTAAAAATATTATTTTCAGTATGTGTATATAAATGTCCAATATATTAATTATTTGTACATTTTAATTAAACATCTCTCTATCTTATTTTTTTAATTAAATGACCATGTACATTATATAAAATCTTTTTTCTTTATCAAAAATATTCATCATAATAAAACAACACAGTTCAAAAGGTATAGCAGGATAAGGGGGTCAAAAGTGCTCTAAGACCGATTTGGACTTGTGATATACCATTCGATAGCTTGTCAACAAAAAACAGTTTGTGTCAAGTTGCAACCCTCTATCTCGACCAGGAGGGTAGTAATAGGGAAAATTCAGCTTATTGGTTTTTCCTCCATTTTCCTTGTTTAATGACGCACAAAAATTCTGTAAAAAATCTGATAGATAGTATTTATCGGAGATTTTTTTGCAACTTTTCCGTTGGGTATCCTAGTTGTGAAAAATATTTTTTTCTTATTGCAGTTTTAAGGGCACTACATTTATCCTTTCACAGTAGCAACATATTATCATAAGTAATATCCTCAACTTTTTGCAGATTTTTGGGTAAGGTGCGCTGTAGTTTGAAAAATCAGAAACCGATTTTTTCCGTAAGAAAGTAACTTATACCTTGAATTTTTGTATTTCCTTTATTAAATAAGTATATTCTATGATTTTACGTATTTCTACATTCAGCAAAATAATATGTAAGCAAAAAGTTAAATTAACACAACTGCTTGACAATGGACTATGTCCCTTTTATGTGAAAATATTTAGGTATAAATCCACAACCACCGATGTCGCTGAGGATAAATGCCCGACTGGGAAACTGCTGCAAACTCGACCGCGGATTAAAGCCCCGCCTGGACTAACTTTTTTTTTATTACATTAATTATATTTCTTTTACTTTCTAGCTAAATGACAATGACCAGTATTTATTTGCAAGCACTTTAAAAATAGTTTAAAATATTTTTAGTCTAAAATACGTACAAAAATAATTTTGGAAGAGTTTTCATCGCATCGTTTCTCTAGCTACATATCTTTCCCTTTACGGGATTGTTTGTAATTTTCTACGTTAAATGAATATTTGGAATTTATTTTGAAAGCCTTTATCTGCAACCATTGTGGGTAGATTATAGCTTTATAGATTATAGCAAATGAGACTGTTTGTCGTCCACAGTCTTCTTTCTTATTTCGTTGCTTCTTCTTCCAGGTGCCCTAGTAATGATAGGATTATTTGTATTTTTTGATACCAAATACATACAAAATCTTTATATTAAGAATACCTATCGTTATGATTATTTGGAGGAAATACAAAAATTCAAAGTATAAGTTACTTTCTTACAGAAAAAATCGGTTCTTGATTTTTCAAACTACGGCGCACGTTACCCAAAAATCTCAAAAAAGTTGAGGATATTACTTATGATAATATGTTGTTACTGTGAACGGATAAATGTAGTGCCGTTAAAACTTCAATAAGAAAAAAATATTTTTCATCATTTTTGATTTTTTACAACTAGGATACCCAACTGAAAAGTTGCAAAAAAATCTCCAACACGCGTCCCGATAAATACTATCTATCAGATTTTTACAGAATTCTTGTGCGTCATTAAACAAGGAAAATGGAGGAAAAACCAATAAGCTGAATTTTCCCTATTACTACCCTCCTGGTCGAGATAGAGGGTTGCAACTTGACACAAACTGTTTTTTCTTGACAAGCTATCGAATGGTGTATTGCAAGTCCAAATCGGCCTAAGGACACCTTTGACCCCCTTATCCTACTATACCCTTTTATAAAAATTTATATTTTATTGCATATACCTCCATATTTATGTAACAATATTGTTTTTACTTAAGCGGAGTTGTAGCGTTAAATTATAAAAACTTAATTTTCTGCACTCATAAAATATGTTATTGCAACTAAAGTCTAGAAATAATTAAATTAAATATTTTAGGTCCTCTAGTTAAACTTATGATGGCAGCATTAAAGAGTTCAGGATGGTATGTAACAAGTATTTACTTTTTGACTGTTTTTATGGTATAGCTGTAGTATTAGGTGTCATTTTTTGTACCTTGTTGCTTGATATAATGGTAATGCAATACACTGCATGTTTTATGTCTTTTTTTTTATTCAATGCTGTAAGCATAAACATAAATAAAGGAAATAAGTGTAATATATTTACATAGAAATTCTATTTACAGTGAAATTGACATTCGCCGTCATATTTCTTGTGAAATGTGCGACACATCAGTCACAGGTGGATATGATCCAGAATTGAATCAGGTAAATATTAATGAATTGATATACAAATTGTCTCACCTGATTAGAGCATTTCTAATATCTTTGTATTTTAAATGATATGAAAACTTGCATTGGAGTATTTTTTCAAGATCCAATTTTTTGAAGTTAATACCATAATAATAAATATTGATATTCGTCCATTGATAATCATTATTTACTGAAGGATACACATTGTCTCTATTGTTGTGTCTGCGAGGGTCCAACGCATAATTTGGAATACTTTGGGTTCGGGAGTGTTTAAAGAATAGGAATTCAGCGGTTGTTGCTCAAAATAATTCCCCTCCCCAGGCAATTCGCGTGGTTTTTATAAAGTCGTATTAGTCTGAAATGAGATAGTAGGGATGAACATATTTGGTCACCCGACAAGACACGAGTTTTGCTTATTCGCTCGGCACGAATTGTTGATTCGAATATTCTTTAGCGGAGCAACTGCAGCTGCTCGGATGATCTCACGGTGTAACTATTAGGTGCATATCCAGACACAACACCATATATTAAATAATTTCTTAAAATACATATTTGTCTAAAGTCAACACAACTGCATTTTTCTGTCGAGCCATAATAATGAGATTACAAAAAATAGGTCATTCCATTTAAAAAGGACAATGACATTGAAATCGAAAAAATAATCTCTGTTTAGTCAGTTTCAGTATCATTAAAAACAAAGAAAATATTTTAAGACTTCAAATGGAAGAAGATACTTTGTATAATAATTTGTTTGTTTTAGATCGTAGTTTGTCAAAATACTGCTCCATCTAAAGGACTAGTCCAAGGCGTTTTAAGTCATGAAATGATTCATATGTTTGATTACTGCCGTAACTATATGGACGTTAATAACATAGACCATCTAGCTTGTACGGAAATCAGAGCAGCAAACCTATGTCATTGTAGTTTTCTTAGTGCATGGGTGCAAGGACATGCTTCTCCCTTTAATGTTAAGGAAGCACATCAGGTAATGTTCGTTTCATAATTTTACAAGATTTTACAGTAGGACTCCCACAGCCGCGGAAAATTGGTTTCAAGGCCTTCCGCGGATATAGACATTGACCTTCTCGGTTTCCGCAGGGAAAAATAGTTATTTTGGGATATTGGTAAATTTATTAATAAATCTATAAAAACAATTGCATTTTTATTTTGAAATTCAATTTTCTGGTAATGGAAACTGAGAATTGTAGAATTTCGCTTTTTACTGTAACAGAAGTCGATTTTGCACGTTAATCTACATACATACAAACATACTTATATGTTGTATGTATGTACATGTTATACATTCCTATGATAATATTTTGTGTGACTTTTATGCAGACTTACTAGAGATAGATTGCACATCTGAACGCAATTTTTTCGAGTCGTGGTCAACTGCGGATAAGTGAAACCGCGGATATTGAATCTGCGGATACAGGGGTCCTGCCTCAGATAGCACATGACGTCTTGAAGACGCCCATTTTATGGCTATTTTAGGTCTAAGACGTCTTTAAGTCGTCCTCAAGGTGTCATTCGGTGTCATGTGCTATCCGGCACTGTACTAATGTGAGAGCTAGAAAGAAGTTTCGCGGAAGGTATGCAAATGGAATACAGGTCCGATTAATTAATTCCCCATAGGCCATTTTCTGTCACAGAATCATAGAGGTAGGGCCAGGGATGGAAAAGTAACGAAGCGCTCGTTGCGAAGCGGTATGTAAGCGCTCTTTAAGCAGTAGCGCCAGTCAGTTTAGGGTCCAAATCGTCAAATCGTTTAACAGAAGCGCTCGAAGTATCTACCGTCAGTTACTTTCTACGAAGCGCTACCCCCTGTTAATTGCTATCTGTGAATTCATACTACAACCGTTTGGGTTTTAGAAGCGCGTCCCGGTTACCTGTCTGGCGCTTACCGAAATCCAGGGAGCGTAAAATAAGCAAACCGGCTCGTGCAGGAGCGGTTGTTCATAACTCAGATACCGTTCCGAGTAACAAAAGCGATTTCACAACGGAGTCGCTCTACAACTGCTCCTATTACCGCTTAAAAAGCGGCGCTTTTATTAATATCTAAAAATTCTAAAAGCGTTCATTTGACAGAGTTATTGGATGAAATTTTTTTTTTAGTGATTAATTTAGCTGTCCCAGTGTTTTGAAATAACATTCAATAAATTATTCATACCTAATTTTTAATAATAAAACTTAATACTCTTCTTTTACGTTGTGAAAATTCAAATAAAAGCGCAATAAATTTAATGCAATGCAATAAATAAAAGAAACAAAATTAGAAAAAATAAAATGCGCACGCACGCACGCACTCACATTCTCACGCAGGACCTCCGCGTTTGATGGATCGTTATCGGCGGTAGATGTCGATCACACGGAAGCGTTATCCGCTTTTCATGCCGCTATCGGCGGCCCGCGTCTCAACGACAACTTGGCGGCACAACCACGATATGTGACACAATGGCTTTTTATCCACGTGTTCACGTGCCAGTTCCTACCCAAGCCACCATCGGCACAGCAAAGGCACGTGCCGATGCCTACAATATGTACTTCATTTATAACGAAAAACATCGAATAAAATATGTCTTATTGAAATGTATTATTTATCCGAATTATGACACTTTATATGAAGCTGTTCGGATAATTGTATTATACAACTGTTTATAATTTGCACTTGTATACTTTTAATTTTAATTACATTCAGTTACTTTGTGTGAAAGTAATTATAGATATATACATATGTATAGTATACATGTTCGTAATATTTGTTATTCAGAATTGTGTCAAGGACAAGGCAATTAAATCCGTACTTGCTGTGCGACGGGTTTCGGAGAATGTGGCACGAGCAGCTGTGATGCGAGTTTTTGATAAATGTTACAATGACTTGGAACCGATTGGAAGACGGCTTCGTAGAAACTCCATGGATATGCAGAAAGCCTATATGGAAGGTCCATTGTATGGATATTCAGATTAGTGAGTCTTATTTCTACTAATGCAGTGATAGATACAATTTTATTTCAAGTAGAACCAAATTGAATTGGTTATAAACTTCATTTCAATTCTTGACGTATTTTCCAAATTTTCTTGTTTGTTTCTTGAATCTGCTTTGTTAGAGTAAATTTAATTAATCAATTTATAAAAAAATCAATGTATTGAATATTATTGTATGATACAATAATATTTATGATACAGAATAAACTCTGGATTAGTGCCATAAAGTTGCCGCCGTTTATTTGTGTTAGTCATAGTGTTTCTATGAGAGGTTTACCGAAGAATTAGCGAATTTTCCCAATGAAATTTTATCTAAGCATGTTAAAAATTAGATAAAAGTATAGTTGAGATCAGTACAAGGAGCTCTGGATTGTTGGGATCTGTTCAATCAGAATATGAATTTCTTTTATTTACATTTCCATTATTGTTTTGTATATTATAGATTGTTCTTCTCGTGACGAGTGTAAGACATATGTTGCAAACAGGGCCCGATTTTTATAATATAATAGAATAAACAAACAACTTGTTTAATCAAGCGAATATATAAAGAGCGTGAAAACCAACGCAATAGTTCATTCATCATACGACTACCGATGGCTTTAATCTAACTAACTGTATTATTTTAAGGGTTATATTTAATGATAAAATGTAGTTTATTGAAAGTATAAATGACGTTTTTGTTAAAAAAAATCTACATGGTTTACACACGTCACAAAATTGACGTCAGCGGTGGGATACCTCAATATCTTCCTGGAAGGAAGTCGCCTACGGAACAGTTTGCTAAGACAGACAAAGCGGTGTCAAAGAATCCTTTAAAAGAGGAAAGAAACCGTTTCAAGGTAAGTAATTAATTTCCAGATTTAAAATAGACTTTTGAACACTTGGTGGATAGTGTAACGAAAAGATTAGATGTGTTACAAGTTCAAATAGAGTCTTGAACCCTACTCCTGTGTTAAGATATATTACGCCACATGAGAACTTACGCCAAATGTATTGGGATCATATAAACCCGCTGAAGAAGTACATGTAGAATTCTTCAAGCTGAACAATAACTTGATGATTATATGCTTACAGTGTATAAGGAAACAAGAATTAATTTTAAAATATACACTGAAATAGAAATTTATTTAAAGAATCGCTAAAAACATAGTGTTACGTGAATTTCAGTTAGGCAGGTATTAAAATTTGGGGGGAACATAACCACTAGACAAGCACCCCCCACTACACCCCCCCCCACCCCTCACACCACACCTGAAAGGGGAGGGAAGCGAAGATATAACATAAAAAAGTAAACAACATTGAAATATACACAAAAACAAACGAACACAATTAAACCGGCAGGCATAACCCAAAACGTGGACCAACACCCTACAACACACCCACCAAATAACATAATCAACCATACCCCTCAACAAAACCAGGCCCCCTCCCTCCCCCCAACACACAAAGACCAAAAAACGCAGCCGGAAGCACACCCGCCTCCGCCCCCCCCCCAAGGGTATAATACATACAAACCTATACAGGGTGTCCCAAAAATGTCCTCCGACCCGGAAATGGAGCACTCGGAAGGTGAATTGGAACAACTTTTTCCTTAGCAACAATGTAATCTGAGGCTTCGTTACCGAGATATTAACGAAAAACCGCGACCAATCAGAGCGCGAGTTTGCCAGCCGAGTTCCCGCGCTAGCGGTGGCTACGCCGTACGCTTGTACTACGAAGCTCCAAACAAGTGGGTCAGCATGCATCATAGGGAACTGCGTATAATAGACTGCGTATAAATAAAAAAGACGTAACAAATACAATCATACTTTTTATTATCTGCCGTTTGTTATTTAAAGAGATTAATAAATGAAACGTAAATGTAGGCAAATTATGTGTAACGTTAAAAGACGAATGCACATTTACTTTTTCTTAATTCCTTTTTACGAATTTGTAAATTTTAAATTTAGTTCACCAGATATTACTATCTACCCGGAATTATTCTCACTTGAAATCTCAAACAAAAAATAAATTAAAAAAAGTGCCAGTATGAATGAAGCTTTTATCACCGACTAGGTATAGAATAGACCTATCATCCAATGCTTTTTTCTGTCCCACGTTCATAAGGCTACGTAGCCCTGTTACCATTTTAGTGTCAATACCCGACGTTACCGATAAAGCATGAATTCTGAGTATTATTAGCACAAATGAAGTGTTATATATTCCATTCATATTACGTGTATCTATATGATTTCATGAGAATAAAAATATCCGATGCTTCAGTTTTTGGCCGGCGGCTTACAATTTCCCTTGCGGGAAGCCTTACCATAATGAGCCATCTCGTAGCCGCGGGATTCCGGGAATCGGGTGACGTCACGGCGTGCGAGCGAGCGAGCCGCGGTATCGATGCTCTCCGTCGGTGTTGACGCGTGCCGAAAAATTTCGGCGGTCTATGGGGGGAAGTGTGCGAGCGAGAGAGTACGGTAGAGCGTGCCGCGATATCGGTGCTCTCCGTCGGTCCAACGTGCTAGTGACGTTGCGTACCTGGCCGTACCATCTGGTGTTTGGGTCATTCAAGGAGGAAGGTCGTTCAAGCCGGCAAAAACAATTCAACACAAACAAACCTGCGTACGCCCAATACATAACGGCGTTAGCTTCCTCACTTTCTCGTGAGCCGTCGCGGAGGGTGGGCGCGCGTCTCCTACTCGTCCTTTCTCTTGTTACTAACCCATTGTTATACGGGAACTTGTTATTTACTTACTGTATTGTTAATACAATATTGTTAATTTATTTACTGTGCATATTATTAATCTATTTACTGTGCATATTGTTGTGTCCCCTCTCTTGTTACTAATCCCTTGTATGTTACAGATGTTCGAGAACCATTGGCTTCGATATTTATCTTCTTATGTACTGTGATT